>NW_025533601.1:0-67500 GCF_020615455.1 Coregonus clupeaformis | reverse complement strand
TCCTGTCCTCCCCTGTCTAGCCCTGTCCTGTCCTGTCCTCCCCTGTCTAGCCCTGTCCTGTCCTCCCCTGTCTAGCCCTGTCCTGTCCTGTCCTCCCCTGTCTAGCCCTGTCCTGTCCTCCCCTGTCTAGCCCTGCCCTGTCCTGTCCTCCCCTGTCTAGCCCTGTCCTGTCCTCCCCTGTCTAGCCCTGTCCTGTCCTGTCCTCCCCTGTCTAGCCCTGTCCTGTCCTGTCCTCCCCTGTCTAGCCCTGTCCTGTCCTGTCCTCCCCTGTCTAGCCCTGTCCTGTCCTGTCCTCCCCTGTCTAGCCCTGCCCTGTCCTGTCCTCCCCTGTCTAGCCCTGTCCTGTCCTGTCCTCCCCTGTCTAGCCCTGCCCTGTCCTGTCCTCCCCTGTCTAGCCAGGTCCTGTCCTGTCCTCCCCTGTCTAGCCCTGTCCTGTCCTCCCCTGTCTAGCCCTGCCCTGTCCTGTCCTCCCCTGTCTAGCCCTGTCCTGTCCTGTCCTCCCCTGTCTAGCCCTGTCCTGTCCTGTCCTCCCCTGTCTAGCCCTGTCCTGTCCTGTCCTCCCCTGTCTAGCCCTGTCCTGTCCTCCCCTGTCTAGCCAGGTCCTGTCCTGTCCTCCCCTGTCTAGCCCTGTCCTGTCCTCCCTGTCTAGCCCTGCCCTGTCCTGTCCTCCCCTGTCTAGCCCTGTCCTGTCCTGTCCTCCCCTGTCTAGCCCTGTCCTGTCCTGTCCTCCCCTGTCTAGCCCTGTCCTGTCCTGTCCTCCCCTGTCTAGCCCTGTCCTGTCCTGTCCTCCCCTGTCTAGCCCTGTCCTGTCCTCCCCTGTCTAGCCAGGTCCTGTCCTCCCCTGTCTAGCCCTGTCCTGTCCTCCCCTGTCTAGCCCTGTCCTGTCCTGTCCTCCCCTGTCTAGTCCTGTCCTGTCCTCCCCTGTCTAGCCCTGTCCTGTCCTGTCCTCCCCTGTCTAGCCCTGTCCTGTCCTGTCCTCCCCTGTCTAGCCCTGTCCTGTCCTGTCCTCCCCTGTCTAGCCCTGTCCTGTCCTCCCCTGTCTAGCCCTGTCCTGTCCTGTCCTCCCCTGTCTAGCCCTGTCCTGTCCTGTCCTCCCCTGTCTAGCCCTGTCCTGTCCTGTCCTCCCCTGTCTAGCCCTGTCCTGTCCTGTCCTCCCCTGTCTAGCCCTGTCCTGTCCTGTCCTCCCCTGTCTAGCCCTGTCCTGTCCTCCCCTGTCTAGCCAGGTCCTGTCCTCCCCTGTCTAGCCCTGTCCTGTCCTCCCCTGTCTAGCCCTGTCCTGTCCTCCCCTGTCTAGCCAGGTCCTGTCCTCCCCTGTCTAGCCCTGTCCTGTCCTCCCCTGTCTAGCCCTGTCCTGTCCTGTCCTCCCCTGTCTAGTCCTGTCCTGTCCTCCCCTGTCTAGCCCTGTCCTGTCCTGTCCTCCCCTGTCTAGTCCTGTCCTGTCCTCCCCTGTCTAGCCAGGTCCTGTCCTCCCCTGTCTAGCCCTGTCCTGTCCTGTCCTCCCCTGTCTAGCCCTGTCCTGTCCTGTCCTCCCCTGTCTAGCCCTGCCCTGTCCTGTCCTCCCCTGTCTAGCCCTGTCCTGTCCTCCCCTGTCTAGCCCTGTCCTGTCCTCCCCTGTCTAGCCCTGTCCTGTCCTGTCCTCCCCTGTCTAGCCAGGTCCTGTCCTGTCCTCCCCTGTCTAGCCCTGTCCTGTCCTCCCCTGTCTAGCCCTGTCCTGTCCTCCCCTGTCTAGCCCTGTCCTGTCCTGTCCTCCCCTGTCTAGCCCTGTCCTGTCCTGTCCTCCCCTGTCTAGCCCTGTCCTGTCCTCCCCTGTCTAGCCAGGTCCTGTCCTGTCCTCCCCTGTCTAGCCCTGTCCTGTCCTCCCCTGTCTAGCCCTGTCCTGTCCTCCCCTGTCTAGCCCTGTCCTGTCCTGTCCTCCCCTGTCTAGCCCTGTCCTGTCCTCCCCTGTCTAGCCAGGTCCTGTCCTGTCCTCCCCTGTCTAGCCCTGTCCTGTCCTCCCCTGTCTAGCCAGGTCCTGTCCTGTCCTCCCCTGTCTAGCCCTGTCCTGTCCTCCCCTGTCTAGCCAGGTCCTGTCCTGTCCTCCCCTGTCTAGCCCTGTCCTGTCCTCCCCTGTCTAGCCAGGTCCTGTCCTGTCCTCCCCTGTCTAGCCCTGTCCTGTCCTCCCCTGTCTAGCCCTGTCCTGTCCTCCCCTGTCTAGCCCTGTCCTGTCCTCCCCTGTCTAGCCCTGTCCTGTCCTGTCCTCCCCTGTCTAGCCCTGCCCTGTCCTGTCCTGTCCTGTCTAGCCCTGTCCTGTCTGTTATCAAACCAATGTGATAAACTCTCCAAACCTCTGCCCCCATGTTGTCTGGCTAGTCTGAAAGCTCTGCCAGGGGAGGGAAGGGGTGTACAGGGTCGCTGGGTTCCTACCAACTGTCTGTTTGATACTTTGGTTGGGGCATTGCAGTAGCACGAACCTCTGATGCATGTTATCTAATGAATTCTTGTCTGAGATTAATTCCTGACCCAATGTTTGTCCCACGATAGTGGCTTGTGTGTGTATGTTTTGGGACGGTTTGGGACGGTTTGGGGTGGTTTGGGATGGTTTGGGATGGTTTGGGGTGGTTTGGGATGGTTTGGGATGGTTTGGGGTGGTTTGGGATGGTTTGGGTTGAAAAAAAGGTTGAAATGAAATTGTTGTTTTTCGTGGGTCACAGAAATGCTGTTACGGTTTTGTTGTCAAAACTAATCTGGTCTATAAGTAGTTGTTAAAAAGTTGTGTAGCCTGTAGGTCTTGACATTTAGAAAAGAACACACAGATACACACACACACACACACACATACACACACACACACACACACACACACACACATCCTATACAAAGCCACAAAGTAAATGAAACTGCTAGATGTCTGTGGCTTTAGGAAGCAGCAATCTGGCCCTTGTCATTGACACAGAGATACAGACATAACAAACATGTTGCGTACACACACACACACACACACACACACACACACACACACAGATACACACACACACACACACACACACACACACACACACACACACACACACAGATACACACACACACACACACACACACACACACACACACACACACACACACACACACACCACACACACACACACACACACACACTGTAACCTAACAGCAGCTAAAGCTCACTTTAACAACAAGCCTAAGCTGTCATTTCATGCTCGGAACTACCCAGCATTATGGATAATGAGCTGGCCAAGAACACACACACACATACACACACACTCAGACACACACACACACATACACACTCAGACACACACTCCGACACACACACACACACACACTCCGACACACACACTCAGACACACACACACACACACACTCCGACACACACACACACACTCCGACACACACACACACACACACTCCGACACACACACACACACACACACACCGACACACACACACACACTCCGACATCCGACTGCCTCGGACTCACACACACACTCCGACATCCGACTGCCTCGGGGACACACACACACACACACTCCGACATCCGATTGCCTCGGACACACACACACACACACACACACTCCGACATCCGATTGCCTCGGGGACACACACACACTCCGACATCCGACTGCCTCGGACACTGTGTAAAAACCAAAACAGTGCATTCCATGGTCAGAGGGTAACACCAACCAGGGCTGAGAGCTCTCATAGAAATCACAGAGTAATTATATATCTGTGTACTTGAAAAGCTTTTCTTGGATCCTAGTTTACTGTAAAAGTATAGAGGAATTCCGACTGTACGTGTCAATTTGAGTTTCCGCTCCATCTCATCTGTTCGTTTCCCAGAATCCTAGGAAAGTAGAAATAGTGCTATAAACACAAACATTGCTCCCATATTTCTCTGAGCGCTGGAACGGCAGCCAAACCAAAAAGGGAAATGTTTTGGTTCCTATATGGAAATATCATCCATCCATTTTGTTAAACGACTACTGAACAATGTGACGTTTCCCAAAATGTCAAGTTACGTTCTCACTGCTCATCGAAGCACAATGATACAGCCCTACATAGGACTTCCAGTAGCCTATTCTTTAACTGTCATCCACAAAGCCTCAGGGTAAAACCTCACTGTTGAGAAACATTTTACTTTACATTTTCCAGCTTGGTTGTGACCTTGATGGGGTCTGGGAGAGGCTGGTGACAAAAGGTTAGATACCCCTGAGGGGTGTGACTGGCTGCTTAGGCCGGGTGGGGTTGGGGGGGGGTTGGGAGAGCACTCAGGGAGGATAGTCTACCGGTCTTAGGCCGAGGCCGGGGGAGTGCTCAGGGAGGACAGTCTACCAGTCTTAGGCCGAGGCCGGGGAGTGCTCAGGAGGACAGTCTACCAGTCTTAGGCCGAGGCCGGGGGAGTGCTCAGGGAGGACAGTCTACCAGTCTTAGGCCGAGGCCGGGGGAGTGCTCAGGGAGGACAGTCTACCAGTCTTAGGCCGAGGCCGGGGGAGTGCTCAGGGAGGACAGTCTACCAGTCTTAGGCCGAGGGCCGGGGGAGTGCTCAGGGAGGACAGTCTACCAGTCTTAGGCCGAGGCCGGGGGAGTGCTCAGGGAGGACAGTCTACCAGTCTTAGGCCGAGGCCGGGAGTGCTCAGGGAGGACAGTCTACCAGTCTTAGGCCGAGGCCGGGGGAGTGCTCAGGGAGGACAGTCTACCAGTCTTAGGCCTAGGCCGGGGACTCCAAGCGCAGACTCCAAGCTGAATCAATTGCCCTCAAATACTTTCAAGTATTTCACATATATGTCCCAGCAGGTCTGTTTTGAAGGGCCCCCCAGTATGATGTATAATGGCAGGGACAGCAGATTGACAGTCATGCTGTGTTCCAGGTCGAGGAGACGTCCAGCCACAGCTGGACAGTGCCATGCAGGATGTCAGTGATAAATACCTGCTGCTGGAAGAGACAGAGAAACAGGCCGTCAGGAAGGCCCTCATCGAGGAGAGGAGCAGGTTATGCACCTTCGTCTCCATGCTACGACCTGTCGTGGTGAGTCAAACATAACACACACTAACACACAACACAGAGGTCAGGAGGTCAGGAGGTCAGGAGGTCAGGCTTCATGTCTAAGCTAAGGCCGTGGGGGGGTGAGTCTGTCGGTACTACACACACCACCCACACATACACACACATACACCTTTGTGTCCATCCTACGGCCCATGATGGAGAGCACACAAACACACAAACACACACACAAACACATAAACACACAAACACACAAACACACACACTGCACACACACACACACAAACACACAAACACACAAACACACAAACACACACACACACACAAACACACACACACACTGCACACACACACACAAATGTTCCTCGTTAACACCCAGAGGAAATGTTCCACAGGAAGCACATTGCTGACGTTGCAGTTTAAGATGCTGTTGTGTTGTGTTAAGATCAGTATGAGTAGGACTGAGGACATCTCCGTGCTCAATGATATCACCTGGATAAATAAAGGATCAAATAAAGACATTGTGATCATTCCAGGATGAGGAGATCTCCATGCTAGGAGAGGTCACCCACCTCCAGACCATATCTGATGACCTCAAGATGCTGACCATGGACCCTCACAAGCTGCCTCCCGCCAGCGAACAGGTAAATACAGTAATACCCTAAACCTGTCAAAGGTGATTCCAACATGTATTGACTCAGGGGTGTGAACACATATATACATTTGATATTTCTGTATTTCATTTTCAATAAATGTGCAAATATTTTCTAAAAACATGTTTTCACTTTGTCGTTATGGGGTATTGTGTGTAGATGGGTGAGAAAAATATATATGTAATCCATTTTGAATTCAGGCTGAAACACAACAAGACGTGGAATAGGTCGAGGGGTGTGAATACTGTCTGAAGGCACTGTAAATCCTCCTGAGGAACCTTGAGTCAGAGTCACAAGCCTCCTTTTGCCTTTAGAAAAGACTGACTGACAGTCAGGGAGAGACATGTAGAAACATGTACAGGGCCCTAAGGGCATCCCAGCCTCCCCTCCCCTCTCTTACCCAACTACCAGGGCCCTAAGGGCATCCCAGCCTCCCCTCCCCTCTCTTACCCAACTACCTGCGTTGCTGCTCTGTGTCATCCTCCTCTACTGCCCGGGAACTAAACGTGTTTATGTCCGTGTCAACCCTCCAGGGGTTTGAAGGGGTTTATGTCTGTCTACCTCAAGCTCAGTCCAACCTGATATAAGCTAACCTGTTAAAAGGTTGTTTGCGCACCCTATTCCCTATATAGTGCACTACTTTTGAGCCGTCTGAGCCGGAAGTAGTGCACTACAGTATGTAGTCAATAGGGTGCCACGTGTATCCTCCTCAGACTCTGACCTGGTCAGGTTATTCTGGATCTGATAAAGGTTTGGAAATGGCACCCTATTCCCAATGTACTCCACTACTTCTGGCCACAGCCCTATGTAGTGTGTACACCACATTATAAGGAATAGGGTTTCATTTCAGATCTGGCCCGTGTGTGTCTTCCTCAGACTCTGATCTGTCATTGTGTTCTGTCCTGTCAGGTGATTCTGGATCTGAAGGGCTCTGACTATAACTGGTCCTATCAGACTCCTCCCTCCTCCCCCAGCGCCACTATGTTCAGGAAGTCCAGTATGTGCAGGTAGGTGTCTGGGACCAGAACCACAGCTTGTCACCTTTATCTACTCCGGGGCCTGTTCAGAACCTTCAGATAGAAATGTGTCATCTCTGGTAGTTCCATTGCTGTTGTAAGTCCAGTATGTAGTGGTAGGTGTCTAGGACCAGAACCAGATCACATCCTGAATGGCGGCAGGTAGCTTAGTGGTTAAGAGCGTTGTGCCAGTAACCTGAAAGGTTGCTTGTTCTAATCCCCGAGCCAACCAGGTGAAAAATCTGTCGATGTGCCCTTGAGCGAGGCACTTAACCCTAATTGCTCCTGTAAGTCGCTCTGGATAAGAGCGTCTGCTAAATGACTACAAATGTAAATGAATGTTTGACCTTAACTGAACTAAAAACAGCCCTGGATCTATATTCACCAAGAGTCTCAGAGTAGGACTGCTGGTCTAGGATCAGTTTGGGCAACATTTTGCATATTGAAGAAGATTATATCGACAGTGGGGACCCTGATCCTAGTCTTAGACTCCCTGATGAAGACAGCTCCTGCCCCCCAGTGGTGGGTAGAGAAACTGCAGCCTTGGGACGTCATATTACTGCCCAATCTTTTCAGGTACTTTTTTTTCCTGGGGAATTGAAAATAGTTAATTCATTTCACCAGACTTGTAATATATCATTGCTTGTGTTATGAATGTATAGATTTCAATACAAAATGTCACTGTAATGTCACACTAACCTTCCAGCTGTTTCAATAGAATATCACTCATAATACCGTTCAGTCCAACCCCGTCCACCTTCTGTCCCTCCATTCATGGTGTTGTTGTTGTCACAACTGGTTTTGGTTTTGCAAAACACTTTGTGCTGTGATGTCTGCCTTGTTTTGATCTTGTGATGCATTGAGTTTGATGAAACGTTTTCATTCCAATTGTTAGATCCACAGATCCAAGCTAAAATGTCGCTGTTGACGGGTCAATGGACCCTGATGGTCAAAGGCACACGTCTGTATCGCGACCACAGTGCAACTTGCTTGTAGTTGCGCTGAGCATGATGGATGTTGATATTGATATTGCCGTAATGTTTCTTATGATTTCATGCCTGATTGTTTTCATGTGTTTTACCGTTTTAATTTGACTGGTTTGTTCACAGTCACTGCCTGCTGCATTGGTTTGAAGTGTTAACCCATTCACTGTCTGTCTGTCTCCCTCTGTCTCTCCCCCTCCTACCGGTTCCCCTGTCTGTCTGTCTGTCTGTCTGTCTGTCTGTCTGTCTGTCTGTCTGTCTGTCTGTCTGTCTCTCTGTCTGTCTGTCTGTCTGTCTGTCTGTCTGTCTGTCTGTCTGTCTGTCTGTCTGTGTCGCTCCACCTGTCTGTCTGTCTGTCTCTCCACCTGTCTGTCTGTCTGTCTGTCTGTCTGTCTGTCTGTCTGTCTGTCTGTCTGTCTCTGTCTGTCTGTCTGTCTGTCTCTGTCTGTCTGTCTGTCTGTCTGTCTGTCTGTCTGTCTGTCTGTCTGTGTCGCTCCACCTGTCTGTCTCTCCACCTGTCTGTCTCTCCACCTGTCTGTCTGTCTCTCCACCTCTCTGTCTGTCGCTCCACCTGTCTGTCTGTCTGTCTGTCTGTCTGTCTGTCTGTCTGTCTGTCTGTCTGTCTGTCTGTCTGTCCACCTGTCTGTCTGTCTGTGTCGCTCCACCTGTCTGTCTGTCTGTCTCTCCACCTGTCTGTCTGTCTCTCCACCTGTCTCACCCTAACAGCAGTCTGAACAGCATAAACAGTAGTGACTCTCGCTCCAGCGGCACATCCCACTCTCACTCCCCCTCCTCCTCCTCCTCCTCCTCCCACTACGGCTGCCGTAGCTCCACCCTGCCCCAGCAGGCCCCGGCCCGACTGTCCTCCATCTCCTCCCACGACTCAGGATTCATCTCCCAGCCAGACGCCTACACCTCCAAGTCACCATCACCCATGCCCCAGGAGACTCTACCGCAGGTAAGACTACAGAACACTACACTACACCACCAAGTGGTAGGACCCTACTACCTGTACATTGAACTCTATACCCTACGATTAAACCTCCATACCTTCTGAAACTGTCCACCAGCTAAGTGAATCGACAGTTTAGTTTAAGGCAGTGTCCTGTCCCAGGCTAACTGTGTAGCTCAACAATAAATATATTACGATCGATGGGTCCTCATGAGACCTTTGACCTCCTTATACATCGTATATGAGAGACACTAGCCATCCCAGGTTGCTAGGAACCCCCTGCTCCTGAGGAGAGGGGCTTGGGGAGGTCAGTAACTGGTCTGGCTGTTCCACAGACCAGTCCTGGCAGTACCCCCAGGTGAACTACCAGAGTCCTGGGCAGACCGAGGATTCATCAGTCTGCTCAGCCGAACACACATAGAACACACGTCCACTTCTATTTACTCAGTCAGCTACAGATACAGTTTCCATCCAAGCCTCTCCGACTTCCTCTCTGAGTTCCTCTTTAGGAACAGCACAAAACCCTCTCTTACTACTAGAAAACTAATCTGTCTGGGTGTGGATTACGCTTTCTAGATGATTGGGGATATTATACAGCTACTATAGTAGTCATAAACCCTCCTGATGTTATGGTCAGGGGAAGAGCTTGGTTCAGAAGACTACAGGGTCAGCCAAGGTTGACCACATGAGCAGGCCTTGGTGTTCACCCTTGGAGTCTATTAGTCATATAATGTGGTCCTCTGTAGCTCAGCTGGTAGAGCACGGCGCTTGTAACGCCAAGGTAGTGGGTTTGAACCCCGGGACCACCCATACGTAAAAAAAATTATGCACGCATGAC
This sequence comes from Coregonus clupeaformis, assembly GCF_020615455.1. Taxonomy (NCBI): domain Eukaryota; kingdom Metazoa; phylum Chordata; class Actinopteri; order Salmoniformes; family Salmonidae; genus Coregonus; species Coregonus clupeaformis. The sequence continues at coordinate 58,062 of NW_025533601.1, read as the reverse complement.
TGTAAGTCGCTTTGGATAAAAGCGTCTGCTAAATGGCATATTATTATTATTATTATAATGGGTCTTAGAGAGCCATAACCCTGATCCCAAACCATCCTGGCTCAGTCCAAGTGGCTATCAGAGGGTGTAATTAGCCCTTAACCCCTCAATTTAGCTCCTGACCCACACCGCTTTGGGTTCAACCTTGAATATGGTGGAGAGTGGTGCTAGAGTAAAGGGGAAGGATGGACGGATGGGTTTGGGACTCAGCTATAGTTGAGGTTTGTTACAAGGCCAACTGCCAGTCTGGAGTAGAGTTCCCCCTTTCCTCTGTTAGGTCACTGTACTGAATAAGGTCTCAGAGGGACGACCACTAATGCTACCGCACCGCAACTCCTAACACAAACACAGTGAACCACCAGGAGAATACTACCACTGGGCTTTGCTTGGCTAGCTTTAAACGCTTTAAACATATGCTTTGTAACAGACTGCCAATCTGCTTCTCCCCGTGCTCTCTACAAGGAGAGGACGGTTCATGCCAAATTATTCTATCCTCTGGTTCACGTCTCACTTTGTTTGGCAACAGCTCATTTCACCCTGAAACTCGGTGCTAACTTTACTGCTGGTAGCCTTTGAAACATTGTCTTCAAACGTGCTGCAGCTCACTGACTGATCGACGCCTTCTAACGTCTTTCCTGCTGTTCTCTCTTTATCTGCTGACTATGCTACACGGCTTCCTCTCCTTTATGTGTTGTGACTGTGTGTGACTGTGTGTGACTGTGTGTGACTGTGTGTGACTGTGTGTGACTGTGTGTGACTGTGTTGTGACTGTGTGTGACTGTATGTGACTGTGTGTGACTGTGTTGTGACTGTGTGTGACTGTGTTGTGACTGTGTGTGACTGTGTGTGACTGTGTGTGACTGTGTTGTGACTGTGTGTGACTGTGTTGTGACTGTGTGTGACTGTGTGTGACTGTGTTGTGACTGTTGTGACTGTGTTGTGACTGTGTTGTGACTGTGTTGTGACTGTGTGTGACTGTGTGTGACTGTGTGTGACTGTGTTGTGACTGTGTGTGACTGTGTTGTGACTGTGTGTGACTGTGTTGTGACTGTGTGTGACTGTGTGTGACTGTGTGTGACTGTGTGTGACTGTTGTGACTGTGTGTGACTGTGTGTGACTGTGTGTGACTGTGTGTATGTTCATATCCGGTAACTCAAACCCCTCTCTTTTTTACACCAAAACTCTTTTCTCCCATCTTGTGCACTTCGTTCGGCCTCTGTCGTGCCTGTGTGTGTGTCTGCTCCCTCCCTCTGTCTGCCTCCTGGCTCCTTCCTCCTGCTGTTCCTCCAGCCTTGCTCCAGCTCTGGCTCGTCTGAGGCCTCTGAGACCTGCCAGTCAGTCAGTGAGTGCAGCTCTCCCACCTCCATGGGCTCTGGAGGGCCTCTGGCTGCAGCTGACAAGGTGAAATACTCCCTCCATCCCTCCCTTGAAAGGAAGCACCCCTTCCCATGATAGACACCCTACCCCTCCCCTTCCCATGATAGACACCCTACCCCTCCCCTCTCATGATAGACACCCTACCCCTCCCCTTCCCATGATAGACACCCTACCCCTCCGCTTCCCATGATAGACACCCTACCCCTCTCCTCTCATGATAGACACCCTACCCCTCCCCTCTCATGATAGACACCCTACCCCTCCCCTCTCATGATAGACACCCCTACCCCTCCCCTCTCATGATAGACACCCTACCCCTCCCCTCTCATGATAGACACCCTACCCCTCCCCTCTCATGATAGACACCCTACCCTACCCCTCCCCTCTCATGATAGACACCCTACCCCTCCCCTCTCATGATAGACACCCTACCCCTCCCCTCTCACGATAGACACCCTACCCCTCCCCTCTCATGATAGACACCCTACCCTACCCCTCTCATGATAGACACCCTACCCCTCCCCTTCCATGATAGACACCCTACCCCTCCCCTCTCATGATAGACACCCTACCCCCTCCCCTCTCATGATAGACACCCTACCCCTCCCCTCTCATGATAGACGCCCTGCCCTCCCCTCTCATGATAGACACCCTACCCCCCCCCTCTCATGATAGACACCCTACCCCTCCCCTCTCATGATAGACACCCTACCCCTCCCCTCTCATGATAGACACCCTACCCCTCCCCTCTCATGATAGACACCCCTACCCCTCTCCTCTCATGATAGACACCCTACCCCTCCCCTCTCATGATAGACACCCTACCCCCTCCCCTCTCATGATAGACACCTTACCCCTCCCCTCTCATGATAGACACCCTACCCCTCCCCTCTCATGATAGACACCCTACCCTACCCCCTCCCTCTCATGATAGACACCCTACCCCTCCCTCTCATGATAGACACCCTACCCCTCCCTCTCATGATAGACACCCCTACCCCTCCCCTCTCATGATAGACACCCTACCCCTCCCCTCTCATGATAGACACCCCTACCCCTCTCCTCTCATGATAGACACCCTACCCCTCCCCTCTCATGATAGACACCCTACCCCTCCCCTCTCATGATAGACACCCTACCCCCTCCCTCTCATGATAGACACCCTACCCTCCCCTCTCATGATAGACACCCTACCCCTCCCTCTCATGATAGACACCCTACCCCCCCCTCTCATGATATACACCCTACCCCCTCCTCTCATGATAGACACCCTACCCCTCCCCTTCCATGATAGACACCCTACCCCTCCCCTCTCATGATAGACACCCTACCCTCCCCTCTCATGATAGACACCCTACCCCTCCCCTCTCATGATAGACACCCTACCCCTCCCCTCTCATGATAGACACCCTACCCCTCCCTCTCATGATAGACACCCTACCCCTCCCCTCTCATGATAGACACCCTACCCCTCCCCTCTCATGATAGACACCCTACCCCTCCCCCTCTCATGATAGACACCCTACCCCCTCCCTCTCATGATAGACACCCTACCCCCTCCCTCTCATGATAGACATCCTACCCCTCCCCTCTCATGATAGACATCCTACCCCTCCCCTCTCATGATAGACATCCTACCCCTCCCCTCTCATGATAGACACCTTACCCCTCCCCTCTCATGATAGACACCCTACCCCTCCCCTCTCATGATAGACACCCTACCCTACCCCTCCCTCTCATGATAGACACCCTACCCCCCCCTCTCATGATAGACACCCTACCCCTCCCCCTCTCATGATAGACACCCTACCCCTCCCCTCTCATGATAGACACCCTACCCCTCCCCTCTCATGATAGACACCCTACCCCTCTCCTCTCATGATAGACACCCTACCCCTCCCCTCTCATGATAGACACCCTACCCCTCCCCTCTCATGATAGACACCCTACCCCTCCCCTCTCATGATAGACACCCTACCCCTCCCCTCTCATGATAGACACCCTACCCCTCCCTCTCATGATAGACACCCTACCCCTCCCCTCTCATGATAGACACCCTACCCCTCCCCTCTCATGATAGACACCCCTACCCCTCCCCTCTCATGATAGACACCCTACCCTCCCCTTCCATGATAGACACCCTACCCCTCCCCTCTCATGATAGACACCCTACCCCTCCCCTCTCATGATAGACACCCTACCCCTCCCCTCTCATGATAGACACCCCTACCCCTCCCCTCTCATGATAGACACCCCTACCCCTCCCCTCTCATGATAGACACCCTACCCCTCCCCTCTCATGATAGACACCCTACCCCTCCCCTCTCATGATAGACACCCTACCCCTCCCCTCTCATGATAGACACCCTACCCCTCCCCTCTCATGATAGACACCCTACCCCTCCCCTCTCATGATAGACACCCTACCCCTCCCCTCTCATGATAGACACCCTACCCCTCTCCTCTCATGATAGACATCCTACCCCTCCCCTCTCATGATAGACATCCTACCCCTCCCCTCTCATGATAGACATCCTACCCCTCCCCTCTCATGATAGACACCCTACCCCTCCCCTCTCATGATAGACACCCTACCCCTCCCCTCTCATGATAGACACCCTACCCCTCCCTCCCTCTCATGATAGACACCCCTACCCCCTCCCCTCTCATGATAGACACCCTACCCTACCCCTCCCTCTCATGATAGACACCCCTACCCCTCCCCTCTCATGATAGACACCCTACCCCCTCCCTCTCATGATAGACACCCTACCCCTCTCCTCTCATGATAGACATCCTACCCCCTCCCTCTCATGATAGACACCCTACCCCTCCCCTCTCATGATAGACATCCTACCCCTCCCCTCTCATGATAGACACCCTACCCCTCCCCTCTCATGATAGACACCCTACCCCTCCCCTCCCCTCTCATGATAGACACCCTACCCCTCCCCTCTCATGATAGACACCCTACCCTACCCCTCCCCTCTCATGATAGACACCCCTACCCCTTCCTCTCATGATAGACACCCTACCCCCTCCCCTCTCATGATAGACACCCCTACCCCTCTCCTCTCATGATAGACATCCTACCCCTCCCCTCTCATGATAGACACCCTACCCCCTCCTCTCATGATAGACATCCTACCCCCTCCCCTCTCATGATAGACATCCTACCCCTCCCCTCTCATGATAGACACCCTACCCCTCCCCTCTCATGATAGACACCCTACCCCCTCCCCTCTCATGATAGACACCCTACCCCTCCCCTCTCATGATAGACACCCTACCCCTCCCCTCTCATGATAGACACCCTACCCCTCCCCTCTCATGATAGACACCCTACCCCTCCCCTCCCCTCTCATGATAGACACCCTACCCCTCCCCTCCCCTCTCATGATAGACACCCTACCCCTCCCCTCTCATGATAGACACACTACCCCTCCCCTCTCATGATAGACACCCTACCCCTCCCCTCTCATGATAGACACCCCTACCCCTCCCTCTCATGATAGACACCCTACCCCTCCCCTCTCATGATAGACACCCTACCCCTCCCCTCTCATGATAGACACCCTACCCCTCCCCTTCCATGATATACACCCTACCCCTCCCCTCTCATGATATACACCCTACCCCTCGCCCCATTGCTGTAGCCATCCAGGTGTTCCACCCTCTCCATACCCCTCGACCCACCCAGGTGTTCCACCCTCTCCACACCCCTCTACCCACCCAGGTGTTCCACCCTCTCCATACCCCTCTACCCACCCAGGTGTTCCACCCTCTCCATACCCCTCTACCCATCCAGGTGTTCCACCCTCTCCATACCCCTCTACCCATCCAGGTGTTCCACCCTCTCCATACCCCTCTACCCATCCAGGTGTTCCACCCTCTCCATACCCCTCTACCCATCCAGGTGTTCCACCCTCTCCATACCCCTCTACCCACCCAGGTGTTCCACCCTCTCCATACCCCTCTACCCACCCAGGTGTTCCACCCTCTCCATACCCCTCTACCCATCCAGGTGTTCCACCCTCTCCATACCCCTCTACCCATCCAGGTGTTCCACCCTCTCCATACCCCTCTACCCATCCAGGTGTTCCACCCTCTCCATACCCCTCTACCCATCCAGGTGTTCCACCCTCTCCATACCCCTCTACCCACCCAGGTGTTCCACCCTCTCCATACCCCTCTACCCATCCAGGTGTTCCACCCTCTCCATACCCCTCTACCCACCCAGGTGTTCCACCCTCTCCATACCCCTCTACCCATCCAGGTGTTCCACCCTCTCCATACCCCTCTACCCATCCAGGTGTTCCACCCTCTCCATACCCCTCCACCCATCCAGGTGTTCCACCCTCTCCACACCCATCTACCCATCCAGGTGTTTCACCCTCTCCACACCCCTCTAGCTCACCCAGGTGTTCCACCCACAGCTTCCTTTCACCTATCTCTGATCCCTGCTGTTACATATATAGTCTCATGGGTCATCATGGTCATCATGGTCATCATGGTCATCATGGTCATCATGGGTCATCATGGTCATCATGGTCATCCATCATGGGTCATCATGGGTCATCATGGGTCATCATGGGTCATCATGGTCATCATGGTCATCATGGGTCATCATGGTCATCATGGGCATCATGGGTCATCATGGTCATCATGGGTCATCATGGTCATCATGGTCATCATGGTCATCCATCATGGTCATCATGGTCATCATGGGTCATCATGGTCATCATGGTCATCATGGTCATCATGGGTCATCATGGTCATCATGGTCATCATGGTCATCATGGGTCATCATGGTCATCATGGGTCATCCATCATGGTCATCATGGGTCATCATGGTCATCCATCATGGTCATCATGGTCATCATGGGTCATCATGGTCATCATGGTCATCCATCATGGTCATCATGGGTCATCATGGGTCATCATGGTCATCCATCATGGTCATCATGGTCATCATGGGTCATCATGGTCATCATGGTCATCCATCATGGGTCATCATGGGTCATCATGGGTCATCATGGGTCATCATGGTCATCATGGTCATCATGGGTCATCATGGGTCATCATGGTCATCATGGGTCATCATGGGTCATCATGGGTCATCATGGTCATCATGGTCATCATGGTCATCCATCATGGTCATCATGGGTCATCATGGTCATCATGGGTCATCATGGTCATCGTGGGTCATCATGGTCATCATGGTCATCATGGGTCATCATGGTCATCCATCATGGTCATCCATCATGGTCATCATGGGTCATCATGGTCATCCATCATGGGTCATCATGGGTCATCATGGGTCATCATGGGTCATCATGGTCATCATGGTCATCATGGGTCATCATGGGTCATCATGGTCATCATGGGTCATCATGGTCATCATGGTCATCATGGATCATCATGGTCATCATGGTCATCATGGTCATCCATCATGGTCATCATGGGTCATCATGGGTCATCATGGTCATCCATCATGGTCATCATGGTCATCATGGTCATCATGGTCATCATGGGTCATCATGGTCATCATGGTCATCATGGGTCATCATGGTCATCATGGTCATCATGGTCATCCACGTACATTTCAGAATTCAGAACAAGAGTCTGGTTTGTCAATCAGGATTCATTTTCTTAGTTTATTCTTAGTTTATTTGTGTTCTGGAAATGTTGACTTATATCTATTTCATTCATCAACTTTTATGTTGTGTTTCTGATTGTGTTGTTTTATTATCCTGACCATATTGTGTTGTTTTATTATCCTGACCATATTGTGTTGTTTTATTATCCTGACCATATTGTGTTGTTTTATTATCCTGACCATATTGTGTTGTTTTATTATCCTGACCATATTGTGTTGTTTTATTATCCTGACCATATTGTGTTGTTTTATTATCCTGACCCTATTGTGTTGTTTTATTATCCTGACCCTATTGTGTTGTTTTATTATCCTGACCATATTGTGTTGTTTTATTATCCTGACCCTATTGTGTTGTTTTATTATCCTGACCATATTGTGTTGTTTTATATCATTTGACCAATTTCTACAATTTTGTGTTTCTACGTTTGTTTGTGTTTGTGTCATTCCGTTTCCCTGCTCACGCTCAGTTGTTTAACGGGTATGACCACTACGGGGATCATCATCATTCAGACTCTCCCTACCTGACGGGAAGGGGTTCAGGCCTGGGGGGGTCCTACCCCTTCTTCCCTCCCTCCTCCCACTCCTCCTCCATCACCTCCTCCTCCTCCTGTCCGTCCCAGTCGTGGTCCAGGCCGGGCTCGGCGGCCCTTCTACCTAAATACCCTCATTACTGCACTCTGGGGCCTAACATGGTCCCCACCTCTAAAGTGCCCAGCTGGAAGGTTGGTTGTTGGTTCACTCCTCATCATGTCCTGACTCCTTGTGTTCCTAAAACACAACATCAACATCTATTCCCACTCATTATGTAGGACCCACTCAATTATTATTCAGTTATTATTATCATTATGTTACATCAGAGTGCTAAATGACTGTTGGATGACTGCAGGGCGATATACAACATAGTCCTCTACATGTTTCATTGGTAGATTTCAAGATGAATTCCTGGAGAAGATCGTGATAATAGTTCAGAATCCCCAGCTGCCAGGGTCTTCAGAGGCCCATGATTAAAAAACATAGCCAGGGATACCAAGGTCTGTGTAGAGGAGGTGAACTCCGCTATGTTTCTGTGTGTATCCTGTAGGACTGGGCTAAGCCAGGACCCTACGACCAGCCCATGGTGAACACCCTTAGAAGGAGGAAGGACAAGGAGCCTGCACCAGCAGACATCAGTTCTGTCCCACTACCAGCTGGAGTCATCCCAGCACCAGAGAACAGGAGTCTACCACTACCGCCACCCTACAAGGTCAGCTGGACACATGCTTTCATCCAACACCATTTTTCTTGAAGTGTGTGTGTGTGTGTGTGTGTGTGTGTGTGTGTGTGTGTGTGTGTGTGTGTGTGTGTGTGTGTGTGTGTGTCCGTCCATCGTGTGATTCAATGTCTGTGTTATATTGATTGTTTTGTCTTTATGCTGAAAAAAAGAAGGATTACGTTTTCTAACCCAATCTAATGTGTGTGTGTGTGTGTGTGTGTGTGTGTGTGTGTGTGTGTGTGTGTGTGTGTGTGTGTTCCGTCCATCGTGTGATTCAATGTCTGTGTTATATTGATTGTTTTGTCTTTATGCTGAAAAAAAGAAGGATTACGTTTTCTAACCCAATCTAATGTGTGTGTGTGTGTGTGTGTGTGTGTGTGTGTTTAGGTGTGTGAGATGGAGGCCCATGAGGAGTTGACCCTGGCCCTGTCCAGAGGTCTGCAGCTGGACTCACAGACACAGCGTTCCAGTAGAGACTCTCTACAGTGTTCTAGTGGCTACAGCACCCAGAGTACCACGCCCTGCTGTTCAGAGGACACCATACCTTCACAAGGTAACACCCACACACTACAGCACCCAGAGCACCACGCCGTGCTGTTCAGAGGACACCATACCTTCACAAGGTAACACCCACACACTACAGCACCCAGAGTACCACGCCGTGCTGTTCAGAGGACACCATACCTTCACAAGGTAACACCCACACACTACAGCACCCAGAGTACCACGCCCTGCTGTTCAGAGGACACCATACCTTCACAAGGTAACACCCACACACTACAGCACCCAGAGTACCACGCCGTGCTGTTCAGAGGACACCATACCTTCACAAGGTAACACCCACACACTACAGCACCCAGAGTACCACGCCGTGCTGTTCAGAGGACACCATACCTTCACAAGGTAACACCCACACACTACAGCACCCAGAGTACCACGCCGTGCTGTTCAGAGGACACCATACCTTCACAAGGTAACACCCACACACTACAGCACCCAGAGTACCACGCCGTGCTGTTCAGAGGACACCATACCTTCACAAGGTAACACCCACACACTACAGCACCCAGAGTACCACGCCGTGCTGTTCAGAGGACACCATACCTTCACAAGGTAACACCCACACACTACAGCACCCAGAGCACCACGCCGTGCTGTTCAGAGGACACCATACCTTCACAAGGTAACACCCACACACTACAGCACCCAGAGCACCACGCCGTGCTGTTCAGAGGACACCATACCTTCACAAGGTAACACCCACACACTACAGCACCCAGAGCACCACGCCGTGCTGTTCAGAGGACACCATACCTTCACAAGGTAACACCCACACACTACAGCACCCAGAGTACCACGCCGTGCTGTTCAGAGGACACCATACCTTCACAAGGTAACACCCACACACTACAGCACCCAGAGCACCACGCCGTGCTGTTCAGAGGACACCATACCTTCACAAGGTAACACCCACACACTACAGCACCCAGAGTACCACGCCCTGCTGTTCAGAGGACACCATACCTTCACAAGGTAACACCCACACACTACAGCACCCAGAGTACCACGCCCTGCTGTTCAGAGGACACCATACCTTCACAAGGTAACACCCACACACTACAGCACCCAGAGCACCACGCCGTGCTGTTCAGAGGACACCATACCTTCACAAGGTAACACCCACACACTACAGCACCCAGAGCACCACGCCCTGCTGTTCAGAGGACACCATACCTTCACAAGGTAACACCCACACTACAGCACCCAGAGCACCACGCCGTGCTGTTCAGAGGACACCATACCTTCACAAGGTAACACCCACACACTACAGCACCCAGAGTACCACGCCCTGCTGTTCAGAGGACACCATACCTTCTCAAGGTAACACCCACACACTACAGCACCCAGAGCACCACGCCGTGCTGTTCAGAGGACACCATACCTTCACAAGGTAACACCCACACACTACAGCACCCAGAGCACCACGCCGTGCTGTTCAGAGGACACCATACCTTCACAAGGTAACACCCACACACTACAGCACCCAGAGTACCACGCCGTGCTGTTCAGAGGACACCATACCTTCACAAGGTAACACCCACACACTACAGCACCCAGAGCACCACGCCGTGCTGTTCAGAGGACACCATACCTTCACAAGGTAACACCCACACACTACAGCACCCAGAGTACCACGCCGTGCTGTTCAGAGGACACCATACCTTCACAAGGTAACACCCACACACTACAGCACCCAGAGCACCACGCCGTGCTGTTCAGAGGACACCATATCTTCACAAGGTAACACCCACACACTACAGCACCCAGAGTACCACGCCGTGCTGTTCAGAGGACACCATACCTTCACAAGGTAACACCCACACACTACAGCACCCAGAGTACCACGCCGTGCTGTTCAGAGGACACCATATCTTCACAAGGTAACACCCACACACTACAGCACCCAGAGTACCACGCCGTGCTGTTCAGAGGACACCATACCTTCACAAGGTAACACCCACACACTACAGCACCCAGAGCACCACGCCGTGCTGTTCAGAGGACACCATACCTTCACAAGGTAACACCCACACACTACAGCACCCAGAGCACCACGCCCTGCTGTTCAGAGGACACCATACCTTCACAAGGTAACACCCACACACTACAGCACCCAGAGCACCACGCCGTGCTGTTCAGAGGACACCATACCTTCACAAGGTAACACCCACACACTACAGCACCCAGAGTACCACGCCCTGCTGTTCAGAGGACACCATACCTTCACAAGGTAACACCCACACACTACAGCACCCAGAGCACCACGCCGTGCTGTTCAGAGGACACCATACCTTCACAAGGTAACACCCACACACTACAGCACCCAGAGCACCACGCCGTGCTGTTCAGAGGACACCATACCTTCACAAGGTAACACCCACACACTACAGCACCCAGAGTACCACGCCGTGCTGTTCAGAGGACACCATACCTTCACAAGGTAACACCCACACACTACAGCACCCAGAGCACCACGCCGTGCTGTTCAGAGGACACCATACCTTCACAAGGTAACACCCACACACTACAGCACCCAGAGTACCACGCCGTGCTGTTCAGAGGACACCATACCTTCACAAGGTAACACCCACACACTACAGCACCCAGAGCACCACGCCGTGCTGTTCAGAGGACACCATATCTTCACAAGGTAACACCCACACACTACAGCACCCAGAGTACCACGCCGTGCTGTTCAGAGGACACCATACCTTCACAAGGTAACACCCACACACTACAGCACCCAGAGTACCACGCCGTGCTGTTCAGAGGACACCATATCTTCACAAGGTAACACCCACACACTACAGCACCCAGAGCACCACGCCGTGCTGTTCAGAGGACACCATACCTTCACAAGGTAACACCCACACACTACAGCACCCAGAGTACCACGCCGTGCTGTTCAGAGGACACCATATCTTCACAAGGTAACACCCACACACTACAGCACCCAGAGTACCACGCCGTGCTGTTCAGAGGACACCATACCTTCACAAGGTAACACCCACACACTACAGCACCCAGAGTACCACGCCGTGCTGTTCAGAGGACACCATACCTTCACAAGGTAACACCCACACACTACAGCACCCAGAGCACCACACCGTGCTGTTCAGAGGACACCATACCTTCACAAGGTAACACCCACACACTACAGCACCCAGAGTACCACGCCCTGCTGTTCAGAGGACACCATACCTTCACAAGGTAACACCCACACACTACAGCACCCAGAGTACCACGCCGTGCTGTTCAGAGGACACCATACCTTCACAAGGTAACACCCACACACACTGAGAAAATATGCAAAAGCATGCATGCCCTGTAGCGCCATATCATTCTGTGTAAATATGTCAAGCATTCTAATAGATGCTGTCTCTATACCAGGTATGTGTCTGGTAAGACTATGATATACAGTGCATTGGGAAAGTATTCAGACCCCTGGATTAAATTGTTGTTTCTTTCATCAATTTTTGCAAAGATATTAAAAATAATAAACTGAAATATTACATTTACATAAGTATTCAGACCCTTTACTCAGTACTTTGTTGAAGCATCTTTAGCAGTGATTACAGCCTCAAGTCTTCTTGGGTATGACGCTACAAGCTTGGCACACCTGTATTTGGGGAGTTTCTCCCATTCTTCTCTGCAGATCCTCTCAAGCTCTGTCAGGTTGGATGGGGAGCGTCGCTGCACAGCTATTTTCAGGTCTCTCCAGAGATCTTCGATCGGGTTCAAGTCCGGGCTCTGGCTGGGCCACTCAAGGACATTCAGAGACTTGTCCCAAAGCCACTCCTGCGTTGTCTTGGCTGTGTGCTTAGGGTTGTTGTCCTGTTGGAAGGTGAACCTTCGCCTCAGTCTGAGGTCCTGAGCGCTCTGGAGCAGGTTTTCATCAAGGATCTCTGATCTGAGAGTCCTTTAGGTGCCTTTTGGAAAACTCCAAGCAGGCTGTCATGTGCCTTTTACTGAGGAGTGGCTTCCGTCTGGCCACTCTACCATAAAGGCCTGATTGGTGGAGTGCTGCAGAGATGGTTGTCCTTCTGGAAGGTTCTCCCATCTCCACAGAGGAACTCTGACATGCACTGTCAACTGTGGGACCTTATATAGGCAGGTGTGTGCCTTTCCAAATCATGTCCAATCAATTGAATTTACCACAGGTGGACTCCAATCAAGTTGTAGAAACATTTCAAGGATGATCAATGGGAACAGGATGCACCTGAGCTCAATTTCGAGTCTCATAGCAAAGGGTCTGAATACTTATGTAAATAAGGTATTTCTGTTTTAAAAAATTAAGACATTTCTAAAAAGTTCTAAAAACCTGTTTTCACTTTGTCATTTTGGGGTATTGTGTATAGATTAATGAGGGGGAAAGGAATTTAATCAATTTTAGAATAAGGCTGTAACGTAACAAAATGTGGAAAAAGTCAAGGGGTCTGAATATTATCTGAATGCACTGTAGGGATGTAATATAGGGATGTATTATAGGGATGTAATATAGGGATGTATTATAGATATGTAATATAGAAATGTAATATAGATATGTAATATAGGGATGTAATATAGGGATGTAATATAGATATGTAATATAGGGATGTAAATAGGGATGTAATATAGATATGTAATATAGGGATGTAATATAGGGATGTAATATAGATATGTAATATAGGGATGTAATATAGGGATGTAATATAGATATGTAATATAGATATGTAATATAGGGATGTAATATAGATATGTAATATAGGGATGTAATATAGATATGTAATATAGATATGTAATATAGGGATGTAATATAGATATGTAATATAGATATGTAATATAGGGATGTAATATAGATATGTAATATAGGGATGTAATATAGATATGTAATATAGGGATGTAATATAGGGATGTAATATAGGGATGTAATATAGATATGTAATATAGGGATGTAATATAGATATGTAATATAGGGATGTAATATAGGGATGTAATATAGATATGTAATATAGGGATGTAATATAGATATGTAATATAGGGATGTAATATAGGGATGTAATATAGATATGTAATATAGGGATGTAATATAGGGATGTAATATAGATATGTAATATAGGGATGTAATATAGGGATGTAATATAGAGATGTAATATAGAGATGTAATATAGATATGTAATATAGATATGTAATATAGGGATGTAATATAGATATGTAATATAGGGATGTAATATAGGGATGTAATATAGATATGTAATATAGAGATGTAATATAGAGATGTAATATAGATATGTAATATAGAGATGTAATATAGGGATGTAATATAGATATGTAATATAGATATGTAATATAGGGATGTAATATAGATATGTAATATAGGGATGTAATATAGGGATGTAATATAGATATGTAATATAGAGATGTAATATAGAGATGTAATATAGATATGTAATATAGGGATGTAATATAGATATGTAATATAGGGATGTAATATAGGGATGTAATATAGATATGTAATATAGATATGTAATATAGATATGTAATATAGATATGTAATATAGAGATGTAATATAGATATGTAATATAGAGATGTAATATAGATATGTAATATAGGGATGTAATATAGATATGTAATATAGATATGTAATATAGGGATGTAATATAGATATGTAATATAGGGATGTAATATAGGGATGTAATATAGATATGTAATATAGGGATGTAATATAGGGATGTAATATAGGGATGTAATATAGATATGTAATATAGGGATGTAATATAGGGATGTAATATAGGGATGTAATATAGGGATGTAATATAGGGATGTATTATAGGGATGTATTATAGGGATGTAATATAGGGATGTAATATAGGGATGTATTATAGGTATGTTATATAGGGATGTAATATAGGGATGTAATATAGGGATGTAATATAGGGATGTAATATAGATATGTAATATAGGGATGTAATATAGATATGTAATATAGATATGTAATATAGGGATGTAATATAGGGATGTAATATAGGGATGTAATATAGAGATGTAATATAGGGATGTAATATAGATATGTAATATAGAGATGTAATATAAGGATGTAATATAGATATGTAATATAGGGATGTAATATAGGGATGTATTATAGGGATGTATTATAGGGATGTAATATAGGGATGTAATATAGAGATGTAATATAGGGATGTAATATAGATATGTAATATAGAGATGTAATATAAGGATGTAATATAGATATGTAATATAGATATGTAATATAGGGATGTAATATAGGGATGTATTATAGGGATGTAATATAGGGATGTAATATAGATATGTAATATAGAGATGTAATATAAGGATGTAATATAGATATGTAATATAGGGATGTAATATAGGGATGTAATATAGAGATGTAATATAGGGATGTAATATAGGGATGTAATATAGGGATGTAATATAGGGATGTAATATAGGGATGTATTATAGGGATGTAATATAGGGATGTAATATAGGGATGTAATATAGGGATGTATTATAGGGATGTATTATAGGGATGTAATATATGGATGTAATATAGGGATGTATTATAGGGATGTTATATAGGGATGTAATATAGGGATGTAATATAGAGATCTAATATAGGGATGTAATATAGATATGTAATATAGGGATGTAATATAGGGATGTATTATAGGGATGTATTATAGGGATGTAATATAGGGATGTAATATAGGGATGTTATATAGGGATGTAATATAGGGATGTAATATAGATATGTAATATAGGGATGTAATATAGGGATGTATTATAGGGATGTATTATAGGGATGTAATATAGGGATGTAATATAGATATGTAATATAGGGATGTAATATAGGGATGTATTATAGGGATGTAATATAGAGATGTAATATAGAGATGTAATATAGGGATGTAATATAGATATGTAATATAGGGATGTAATATAGGGATGTAATATAGGGATGTAATATAGGGATGTAATATAGATATGTAATTTAGATATGTATTATAGGGATGTATTATAGGGATGTAATATAGATATGTAATATAGGGATGTAATATAGGGATGTATTATAGGGATGTTATATAGGGATGTAATATAGGGATGTAATATAGGGATGTAATATAGGGATGTAATATAGATATGTAATATAGGGATGTATTATAGGGATGTATTATAGGGATGTAATATAGGGATGTAATATAGGGATGTAATATAGATATGTAATATAGGGATGTAATATAGGGATGTATTATAGGGATGTAATATAGAGATGTAATATAGAGATGTAATATAGGGATGTAATATAGGGATGTAATATAGGGATGTAATATAGATATGTAATTTAGATATGTAATATAGGGATGTATTATAGGGATGTAATATAGATATGTAATATAGAGATGTAATATAGGGATGTAATATAGATATGTAATATAGATATGTAATATAGGGATGTAATATAGATATGTAATATAGATATGTAATATAGATATGTAATATAGGGATGTAATATAGATATGTAATATAGGGATGTAATATAGGGATGTTATATAGGGATGTAATATAGGGATGTAATATAGGGATGTAATATAGATATGTAATATAGGGATGTAATATAGGGATGTAATATAGATATGTAATATAGGGATGTAATATAGGGATGTTATATAGGGATGTAATATAGGGATGTAATATAGGGATGTAATATAGAGATGTAATATAGGGATGTAATATAGGGATGTAATATAGGGATGTAATATAGAGATGTAATATACTGTAGATATTTATGCCATGGCATTGTTGAATACTTTTTTCTGATTAGCTTTCTGAAGGGCATTCTAGAGCGTGCATTATTTCTTTATAACGCACGGTATATCAGCAAGGTAGAATTCAATGGCTATAGTTAATTCTTACATGTTCTATGGTTGAGCTGCTTTTTAAAGCAAAAGTCCAATTGAAAACATTATTGGCATTGTTGAATTAGATTTTCATAATGGAACGCTACTGATTGTTTTTTAGCTAAACTAGCAAGTATGTTTGTTTGGTTACCACGTTAACTACTGTAGCTATGGAGTAAACTTGCTATCTACTTCAGTGGATGTTGAACACATTTCTACCTGGCAAATGAACAAATCTCTAGCAGCAAATGTGTGAAAGTAAAGCCATGGTATAAAAGAGATAATCAACTCGGGGCTCTATGCGTTCTATGGAAAATAATGCAACACTGTCCCAAATAGCAAAAAAAAAGTCCCCCCGCTTGCTATTTCCCGCGGTCGCTACGCCCGAGGCTATAAATTCCAGAAGGAATTTGTTTTATATGCTAGGCTATATTTTCGAGGCAATACCAACTGTCCCTTTGTTAAAGCGATGCCACTCCCTAAACCACTTCATACAGTGTTGATCACTGTCATTAAGGGTGACATTGTCGGTGGTCGTGAAGCCATTTCTAGTCTATTGTATTGAGGTCATTAAATACAGCCTACATTCCAATGTAAATGTAATTCCATGCATGGCCTGTTTATTTCTTCAAACTATGTTCAAATCGAAGCCACAGTCAATGTTGCAACTTGCTATATACATTTCAATGAATAGCCTGCATTGCTAGACTTTAGGAGCCCATAGCCATTTAATTGGGGGGATGTCAGCCTTTTGAACTGTGACCTCAGATAGTGGAGGGTAAACTCGAACTACCCCCTTTTTACCCTCCTTTGCTAAGTAATGTTATCTGCATTAAGATATACATAGGCTGCTACGGTCTGTGGTTTCTACTCTCCTTTGCCAAAAGAGAAATGCACACTACTTACAGTAGGTGGCAGCACCTCTTAAACCTTCACAGAAGAAGCCGGAAAGCCCAACGTCATCAACAGGAAGTTAGTAACCATCCTCCCTCGAACGTGGTAGTAGCTATAGAATCTGCAAGCTTGTGATGTTTTTGTTTTGTTTTTGATACTCCAAGATTCTCCATTAACGAAGAGTATGTGATACATTTCATTATAATTCTTGCTAAATATCACATCCATAAAATGAAATTTTTATGGATTTATTTTTATTTTTAAGGGAGACTTATCGTGACACATCTTCCATAGAACGCCTAGTCCCTTGTTGATTATCTCTTTATCCCATTATCCCATACAAAAATAAAATAAAACTACATTATGGACTATTTTATTTTTGCTTTTGCCTTGGACCCCAGGAAGAGTAGCTGCTGTCTTGGCAGGAACTAATGGGGATCCATAATAAACCCCAGGAAGAGTAGCTGCTGCCTTGGCAGGAACTAATGGGGATCCATAATAAACCCCAGGAAGAGTAGCTGCTGCCTTGGCAGGAACTAATGGGGATCCATAATAAACCCCAGGAAGAGTAGCTGCTGCCTTGGCAGGAACTAATGGGGATCCATAATAAACCCCAGGAAGAGTAGCTGCTGCCTTGGCAGGAACTAATGGGGATCCATAATAAACCCCAGAAAGAGTAGCTGCTGTCTTGGCAGGAACTAATGGGGATCCATAATAAACCCCCCAGGAAGAGTAGCACCCCCCAGGAAGAGTAGCTAACATTTCTCTCTCTCTCTCTCTCTCTCTCTCTCTCTCTCTCTCTCTCTCTCTCTCTCTCTCTCTCTCTCTCTCTCTCTCTCTCTCTCTCTCTCTCTCTCTCTCTCTCTCTCTCTCTCTCTTTTAATTTTTTCTCTCTCTCCCCCTCTGTGTTTATTCCAGTGTCAGACTACGACTATTTCTCCATTGGAGGGGACCAGGAGGTTGACCAGCAGGAGTTTGACAAGTCCTCCACCATCCCCCGTAATAGTGACATCAGCCAGTCCTACCGTAGGATGTTCCAGTCCAAGAGACCAGCGTCGACCGCCGGCCTACCTTCCACGGCTGGCCCCGTCATCATGACCCCTGGGGTCGCCACCATCCGCCGCACGCCCTCCACTAAGCCCTCTGCTCGCCGCGGGATCACCGGCCCCATCCCCATCCGGACCCCCGTCATCCCAGTCAAGATCCCCACCGTGCCTGGCCTAGTGGGGGGAGGATTCCCTGGGGAGCTGGGGCTTCCTGGAGGATCAGGAGTAGGGGCGGAGGAACCAGAGGAGGCCCAGAGCCCTGAGTCTCCAGCCCAGGGAGAAGAGGGGGAGCTGGGTGTACTTCCCCTGGCGTCCTGGAGTGGTCAAGCAACCACCAACCCTCCCCTGGCCCCTCACCAGCCTGTGTTCCAGTGTCAGGGCGAAGGGGGGTCCCTGGAGGATGGGGAGGTTATGGATGGTCAGGGGGGAAACATGCTGCTGGCTATCCAGAGAGGGGTCAAGCTGAAGAGGACCAATACCAACGATCGCTCAGCGCCGCGCATCGCATAAGAGGAGAGCCACAGTGGCACCATGCAGCATCAGAGGAGGGTAGCCTGCCTAGCTGTACCTAGCTAGCCTACCACCTGCCCATTGAGAGGACAGACAGGACAGAACTCATGTCCACTGCGCTAAGGGGGGTCTCCTGTATAGTACTTACCGTCCACCTGCCTCACAGACAGACAGACAGGACAGAACAGAACAGAACTCAACTCATGTCCATTCCAAGTGATGCTGTGTGTGGTGACAGACAGAGCTCTGAACGTCATCTCAGACGGTGCAGAAGGTGGTCTCCTTGGACAGACAGTGAAGCAGCACAGAATGTTTCTTTTCAAGATGAAAAACAGACAATTATGTTATCTTTTAGTTCTGAATATGTAAATAATTATGCATGTTATTTTCTATTTTTTGCTTCCTGGGCCCAGTTCTGTTGACTCTAATCCTCCCACCCCCATTCCTCCCCACCTCAGTTCTGTTGACTCTAGTCCTCCCACCCCATTCCTCTCCACCTCAGTTCTGTTGACTCTAGTCCTCCCACCCCATTCCTCTCCACCTCAGTTCTGTTGACTCTAGTCCTCCCACCCCCCATTCCTCTCCACCTCAGTTCTGTTGACTCTAGTCCTCCCACCCCCATTCCTCTCCACCTCAGTTCTGTTGACTCTAGTCCTCCCACCCCATTCCTCTCCACCTCAGTTCTGTTGACTCTAGTCCTCCCACCCCCATTCCTCCCCACCTCAGTTCTGTTGACTCTAGTCCTCCCACCCCCATTCCTCTCCACCTCAGTTCTGTTGACTCTAGTCCTCCCACCCCCATTCCTCCCCACCTCAGTTCTGTTGACTCTAGTCCTCCCACCCCCATTCCTCCCCACCTCAGTTCTGTTGACTCTAGTCCTCCCACCCCCATTCCTCCCCACCTCAGGTTCCAAGGTGCCAAATTATTTGAAGCTATTGAAAGGACTGTTTTAGATTTATTGTGAAGATTGTTGCATCTTAGTGTGAGAACTATCAGGAACACTTGGTATGTGAACCGATTTCATGTTTCATTTTCATATTTTCAGATCTACAATACACAATAGCTCTTGTAATAGGGTTTATGTTATGTTCAGTATTTAAGCTGTTTTTAATAGCATGTGTTTGCCAGTTAAGCAATAATCTCTTGGTAACAACTTACTTTTACATTATACTGTACATTTCCACAATTCAAATGTGTGCCATGATGGAGCTAATAAAACTGTCACTATCACCAATACAGACAATAATACAACATATGAGAAAGGGAAGGTTGACTTATTATGGGGCGGGGTGAATGGTGTACAGGGTTGAGATGTTTTGCCTAGAAGAGAAATAAAGGTTGCATTTGATTATGTCATGTTATTATTAGGTTTGTGATTCTTTTTTAATGGACATTTCTGTTTTCCGTCCGCGTGATGAAGCCTCACCTCTGTAAAATTACACTGTTTATTCCACCGGCGAAGTGGCATAGCTATCACAACAGGCTCAAACTAAAGCGTTTCATATCAAGGATCGATCCAGTATACTCCTTGTGAGAATTCATTGTAATTCGATAACTTTTAAATCCCTGCTTGAATTAGATTTCAGTTGGAAGCGCTGAGCTGTAGCAGCAGATCGAGGCCTAGGCTGCGTCCCAAATGGTATCCTGTTCCCTATATAGTGCACTAGAGAAATCAATGTGTAACAAAGTGTAAATACTGTCTTGATGAGAAAGACCAGACCAGGAACACGTTTAGGAATTTATTCTCTCTTCAGCTCTTTATTTCTCTATTTGTGTACTAACTGTACTCGGAACGGATCTGGTTCTGTCGCTGTACTCGGAACGGATCTGGTTCTGTCGCTGTACTCGGGAACGGATCTGGTTCTGTCGCTCTACTCGGAACGGATCTGGTTCTGTCACTGTACTCGGAACAGATCTAGTTCTGTCACTGCATGCGTGTGTTTTGATAATGTTTTGGACCTGTATATTAGGTCCATTATGAGTGCAGTTCTGATGTATGTGCTGTGATGTTCCAGAGGACTGTTCCACTACTATACTGCCCTCACCTTCACTACTTCTCTTCTCTATATCTACATCTATAGATGAAGCTCTTATGGTGCTTTTCAAGGAACCAAATTGCCCCATATGCAATTGAATATCTCCAGAGCACGGACAAACTATTCATGATTACCGTATAGATCAGAAAATGCCAAGCTAGCAGGCCAGTTGAGTTGTAGTGTAATGGCCGCTACAGATTACTGGGCCACAGATTACTGGGCCACAGATTACTGGGCCACAGATTACTGGGCCACAGATTACTGGGCCACAGATTACTGGGACACAGATTACTGGGCCACAGATTACTGGGACACAGATTACTGGGCTACAGATTACTGGGACACAGATTACTGGGCCACAGATTACTGGGCCACAGATTACTGGGACACAGATTACTGGGCCACAGATTACTGGGACACAGATTACTGGGACACAGATTACTGGGACACAGATTACTGGGCCACAGATTACTGGGACACAGATTACTGGGACACAGCCAACAGCATGATAATTCTGTAAAGAAGCTGGGGGACTGGTGTTTATGTTGTCTTGAACCTCATGGGAACAAGCTGAACAGCAGGGTTGGGGTCAATGTCATTTCAATTCTGTCAATACAGGAAGTAAAGGAGTTGACCCTGACCAGCTGACCGGTGTTAGCTTTTTGAGGAGTAAGGGTAATCGTGTGTGTGTGATACAAATGGGAAATAAAAACCTTAAGCATTTAAAATATTTTTAAGTCAGGTTCTGCTGCATTAAAATTAATGTTAATTTAAACGTGTAGTTCTTTAGAAAGCATGTCCTGAATCCATAGCATATTGAATTTCCATTATGCTGATACAAGATGGAACATTGTTCCTATGTTTGCAGAAAATCTATTGAACCAGAATTTCCTGCTGGTGTCCTGTTGACTGTCATTGTTTTGCTTGTGTTTGGTTTCTACCCGTCTCTCCCTCATCTGAAGCCTGTCTTCAATGGGTGCGTCCCAAATGGCGCCCTATTCAATATAGTGCACTACTATGGGCCCTGGCCAAAAAGTACGACACTTTATTCGGAATAGGGCGCCATTTGGGACGGAGACAATGTCCCACTAGCTTCTAAAATGGTGAACTATTCTTCCCATCCCATCCCATCTAGCGGATGCTTTCTGCATATGATGCTATCATTCTGGGGTCTGCATCCCAAATGGCACCCTATTCCCTATACAGTGCACAAGAGCCCTGGTCAAAAGTAGTGCACTACATAGGGAATAGTATGCCTTTTGGGACATAAACGTTATCCTGGTCATTGTGTCACCACATCATTTTGGGGATATTGTACGTTGTGTATAAACCTTTTAGTTGTAATGGTGCTGTACTTTATTTCAATGGACAGCCATTTTGTGTCTTTCTAGATATTTAAATTCAAAGCATATCTAGATATTTTTTAAAGTTGCCAAATTATATGTGTAAGATGATGATTATTCTAATAGTTTTAAGAAGATTTTTGTGTTTTGCGATATGGTAAAAAGCAGATGGTCACATTATTACTAAAACCTTGTTTTCTAATGATTTAGTAGCAGGGTTGAGGGTCAATTCCATTTAGATTCCAGTCATTTCAGAAAGTAAACCCAATTCCAAATTGAAATGGAAAAGAATTGGTATTGGATTTTCAGTTTACTTCCTGAATTGAAATGGAATTGACCCCACACCCGTCGCTATGGGCAGGCCATAGGGGGCCGGGCCCGCCCCCAAAAATGCTTGTGCCCCCCCCCCCCACTTGAGGGAATTTATTATTAAATATACGTACTGTAGGCTAATAATAATTGTGCCCTGCCCTCCCATGCATTTCATATGCCCCCCTTAAGACTGAGGTCTGGCGACGGGTCTGATTGACCCCAACCCTTTTAGTAGTTAGTTAGCACTGAGAGTTGACCTCTATGTTTTCCCTGTTATATTCAGTGGTTCTAGTGGCTATGATGAGATGTTTCTGGAATGTTTCTTCATTCTGTGTAATTAATGACTGCTTCAGCACATTATTAAATGACAAAAACTGTTTGAATCTGTGTGACTGACCTTGTGATTCACTATACACTGAGTGTACAAAACATTAGGAACTCCTTCTTAATATCGAGTAGCACCCCTCATTTGCCCTCAGAACAGCCTCAATTCGTCGGGGCATGGACTCTACAAGGTGTCGAAAGCGTTCCACAGGGATGCTGGCCCATGTTGACTCCAATGCTTCCCACAGTTGTGTCAGGTTTACGAGATGTTCTTTGGGTGGTGGACCATTCTTGATACACACAGGAAACTGTTGAGCGTGAAAAACCCAGCAGTGTTGCAGTTCTTGACACAAACTGGTGCGCCTGACACTTACTACCATACCCCGTTCAAAGGCACTTAAATATTTTGTCTTGCCCATTCATCCTCTGAATGGCACACACACAATCCATGTCTCAATTGTCTCAAGGCTTAAAAATCCTTCTTTAACCTGTCTCCTCCCCTTCATCTAGACTGATTGAAGTGGATTTAACAGGTGACATCAATAAGGGATCGTAGCTTTTACCTGGATTCACCTGGTCAGTCTGTCGTGGAAGGAGCAGGTGTTCCTAATGTTTTGTACACTCAGTGAATATCCGTCTTTCAGTGGAGGCTGCTGAGGGCAGGACGGCTCATAATAATAGCTGGAACAGAGCGAATGGAATGGCATCAAAAACCTGGAAACCATGGAAACCATGTGTTGGATGTATTTGATACCATTCCACATATTCTGCTTCCAGCCATTACCACGGGCCCATCCTCCCCAATTAAGGTACCACCAACCTCCTGTGCTCTCTTTCCTTCCCTCAACAGGCCCTTGTCTAGTGACATTGCTCTTAATATCCACTAGGGGTCACTATTGTCAATGTTTTCATTCATGGTTGACAACAGTAGAACTGCAATAGTGGCAGCATTCCTCAACGAAATCATGAAACAATAAGCTAGATACTATTAGAGATTTATTATTCTCCTAAATTGATGGGATGACTAACTTAGAAAGAATGCATTCTTGACTGTGCTAATGTAGGTTGTGACACCTGGCAAGCTGTGATTGATGAGAAGAGCTGTTTTAGGAGGTAGAATGAGAAGGATTTGTGTCTCCAGATACTGGAATATACCGGTTCTTTGTGATCTGTGAACCTTCCTTGGACGTAGGAATGGTGTCTAAGGGAGCTGGCTCTTCTCACTATGACAGGTTGTTATGATATGGACCTATGCCTGGCAACAGGGGTGCATCAACGGATTGGCTGAGTAAGTCTAAACCACGCTCAAGTCTTTACTCTAATTGGCCAGCAGAGAGGTGGGAAACTCTCTCTGTCAGAGTATTTGAGCAAGAACCTAAAACAATGGATTAGTTCTCTGAAGTGCCCTGCGAGGTATTTCAAAGAGCCCGTATATACGAAACATCATATTTACCATTGAAGGTTTTTGCATTAATTCAAATAACTAGTATATCTTAGAAGTCGTGTTGACCTCTTTTGTTCCTAATGCCAGATTTGAATTGGCGCAACTTTGACAATACATTGAATGAAGGATACTATTTACAGGATGGACATGTGTGTCTGACAACAGCCTTTTGTCATCAGAATATAGGGGAAATATAGGAACACACACATAGCAGGCTCTTCTAGGCTCTGCATCAAGTTAGTGACGGCATCAGTCTCACTGAATTTCTCCTGTAAGCACAATGACTGCCACAGTAGTAGTGACTGACTGCCACAGTAGTAGTGACTGACTGCCACAGTAGTAGTGACTGACTGCCACAATAGTAGTGACTGACTGCCACAATAGTAGTGACTGACTGCCACAGTAGTAGTGACTGACTGCCACAATAGTAGTGACTGACTGCCACAATAGTAGTGACTGACTGCCACAGTAGTAGTGACTGACTGCCACAGTAGTAGTGACTGACTGCCACAGTAGTAGTGACTGACTGCCACAGTAGTAGTGACTGACTGCCACAGTAGTAGTGACTGACTGCCACAGTAGTAGTGACTGACTGCCACAGTAGTAGTGACTGACTGCCACAGTAGTAGTGACTGACTGCCACAGTAGTAGTGACTGACTGCCACAGTAGTAGTGACTGACTGCCACAGTAGTAGTGACTGACTGCCACAGTAGTAGTGACTGACTGCCACAGTAGTAGTGACTGACTGCCACAGTAGTAGTGACTGACTGCCACAGTAGTTGTAGTTCTGATTGTGTGGTTCTACTTGCTCTTTTCTGACTCCACAACAGGAAATAGAAGAAATTGATTAAACTTGAAAAATTCCAAACCAAGGCCAAGAAAAGGATGTTTCCTTTTTATGGCTGGCTCTGTGTTTAGGGGGATTGTTATTAGTGACATAAGAGCATATTCAGTTGTGACTGTGGCCGGGCTATAGAGATTGGATGAGCAATATGATGACTTTGGTCACTGTCTGTGGAATGTTGGGCCAGATTGTGCTTTTAAGACAACTGGGAACTCGGGGTAAAAAGGAGGTCAAATCATGACATCAGTGATCTTCAGGTCTGAAATTTCGGAGCTCTAGAAAGATGGCCGAGTTTCCGACTTGGAATTTTATCCAGTCAGAGCTCGTTTTTTTCGAGTTCCCAGTTGTCTTGAAAGCACTGAAGACGGAGAGTTCCCAGTTCTTTTGAGACAATAGATTGCGTAGAGGCCACTGGTTGGACTAAAATACGTTTCCCATAATGCGGCACAATAAATGTAGTATTTCTATAGGCCTAGTGCTCATCTGGGAAATGTAGTCATTAAGAATAGCACGTAACATGTGCTGTAATGGCATTACATATGGAACGAAAAATACATTTCCCATGTTGTCATACATGGGGGTGGATGCTCAAATGTCCTATACAGATGTCATAAGGATGTCTATGAATACCTGCCGCAAATAGGCCTACAGTAAGCTATTGGTCTACTTCGCACTCACTGTATGAGGTATACAACAACGTTTGGCAAATGCCGTCATAGCAACGTACAGTGAAGCTATTCCATTGGAAAATATTTTTCAGGCCGTAGACTAGAAGAGAGAGAGAGGCAGCTCATCCGACCGCAGACTGGGGGAAGTAGCCTAGGCGATGTTGTGGAGATGAAGATGATGAGGAATGTTTATTTTTGACTCACAGATTTTGCCACGAATGCTGTGTTTTGTGTCGGCGAATTGTTTTCAGGATCTATGAAATTGTAATCGAAGGACAAATGCTTCGGAGCTGCGTTTTACACCAGAAGGAGATCTGATTTTTGGACTGGACAGAGCGGCACAGCATCAGCTGATCGAGAGGTCGGTGTTGTCATAAGTTGCACTTTGACAGCCCGATCTGAGAATGGCGTTATCAGTGTAGGAATCGTAGGTTTAGCCATTCTACAGTAGCCTACAGCTGTCCAAATAATTCGTGATACAGTCGAGGATGTTATATCCTAAGTAGCCTAGCCTGCTGTATCTTGCGTTACGCTTCAGTAAACGTTCAAATTGTATTTCTATTCTAGGTTGTCGACTTCCCTTTTACCGCCACCATGCTGCCCAGTTTGCAGAGAGTCCTGCGGCCCGCCCTCACTCTGAGGTCGGGGAACATGTTGGGAAGAGTCCGCGGGTCAAACCTAGCCCAGCTCCGCCAGCCTGTACCGATGCAGTGCTGCAACCTGGGCACACACCCTCACAAGGACCCGATGGAGCCCTTGAACTCGCCGCAAGGAGCCAAGGATTTTATTTATAGTCTTCACCCCACGGAACGCACAACCCTGCTTAGAGAACTGCACCGGTTTGAGTCGATAGCAATAGCTCAAGGTACGAATAAGAATAGTAGACTAATGGAAAATGTGTGTCACGTTCCCGAGTTGCATGGTCCTTTACGGTTAGTCCCACCCTATACTAGACTGCTCCAGAAACCAAAGAATGCCAAATAAATACAAAATACGTTTTGTTTCAAATGTGTAGGTGTCAAATAAACGTTTTTAGACCTATTACATTGTACTGTAGGCCCATTACAAAATACTTACTCTCATAAGACTAACTGTAAGTCGCTCTGGATAAGAGCGTCTGCTAAATGATTTAAATGTTAATAGGAGTAAAACAATACGTTATTTCTCTATTAATATCAATAACATCTGCTTCAAATTGTGAGATTTCTGTATCTGTAAATGTAGGTGAGGATAGAATGCTTATGCCCTTGTTGTAAGCAATATAGTAATGTGTGTGTGTGTGTGTGTGAGAGAGAGAGAGAAAGAGATAGAGTAGGGGTGTGAGAACGACACATAGAGAGGAATAGAGAGAGAGAGGGGGGAGAGATGGAGAGAGACACCGGGAGAGGAATAGAGAGAGAGAGAGGGGGGAGAGATGAGAGAGACAGAGAGAGGGGGAGAGATGGGGAGAGAGAGACACAGAGAGAGGAATAGAGAAAGAGAGAGGGGGGAGAGATGAGAGAGAGACAGAGAGAGGAATAGAGATGGGAGAGAGGGGGGAGAGATGGAGAGAGACACAGGGAGAGGAAAAGAGAGGGGAGAGATGGAGAGAGACAGGGAGAGGAATAGAGAGAGAGAGAGAGGGGAGAGATGGAGAGAGGGGGGAGAGATGGAGATAGACACAGGGAGAGGAATAGAGAGAGAGAGAGGGGGGAGAGAGACACAGGGAGAGGAATAGAGAGAGAGGGGGGGGGAGGATAAAGAGAGAAAGTGCTAGAGAGCATTATGGTTGAAGGTTATGTTTGTAATGATTCAGTGGTGTTGAGGCTGTTGAAGTACACTTCTCCTGCTCTCTCTGTTATCGATAGGGAGCAGATGTCTCCTGGGTCTCATAGGGCAGAGGAGTATTACCCTGGCCTTAATACTTTATGATGGGCATTGTGCACTTGAAGTGCTGTATCTAAAATAACCTACTGAGAGACATTTGTCCACCTGGGTTTGGTGTTACGGTAAACATTTATATTCCTTTAGACATAGGATGTTCTCCTATCCATCTTGCCATCAGACTCTCCTCTGTGTATATGGCTGTGTGTGACTGACTGGGTTTGAACCCGGGTAACCTGAGCGCAGTAAGACTTTGCTGAGCTAAACACCGGCAGAACCTTAGGCATTACCTCGGGGAGATAACTGAAGCCTTCAGGTCTAAGTCAAGGTTACTCTTCACTGAGTCACCTCCATTACACACAGTACTGTATTTACTGTTTCCTCTCCTCCAGTCCTAGCCCAGGGTCCTAGCCCAGGGTCCTAGCCCAGGGTCCTAGCTCAGGGCCCTAGCCCAGGGTCCTAGCCCAGGGTCCTAGCCCAGGGTCCCAGGGTCCTAGCCCAGGGTCCTAGCCCAGGGTCCTAGCCCAGGGTCCTAGCCCAGTGTCCTAGCCCAGGGTCCTAGCCCAGGGTCCTAGCCCAGTGTCCTAGCCCAGGGTCCTAGCCCAGGGTCCTAGCCCAGGGTCCTAGCCCAGTGTCCTAGCCCAGGGTCCTAGCCCAGGGTCCTAGCCCAGGGTCCTAGCCCAGTGTCCTAGCCCAGGGTCCTAGCCCAGGGTCCTAGCCAAGGGTCCTAGCCCAGGGTCCTAGCCCAGTGTCCTAGCCCAGGGTCCTAGCCCAGGGTCCTAGCCCAGTGTCCTAGCCCAGGGTCCCAGGGTCCTAGCCCAGGGTCCTAGCCCAGGGTCCTAGCCCAGGGTCCTAGCCAAGTGTCCTAGCCCAGGGTCCTAGCCCAGGGTCCTAGCCCAGGGTCCTAGCCCAGTGTCCTAGCCCAGGGTCCTAGCCCAGGGCCCTAGCCCAGGGTCCTAGCCCAGTGTCCTAGCCCAGGGTCCTAGCCCAGGGCCCTAGCCCAGGGTCCTAGCCCAGGGTCCTAGCCCAGTGTCCTAGCCCAGGGTCCTAGCCCAGGGTCCTAGCCCAGGGTCCTAGCCCAGGATCTTTGCATCTTTTTGATCTGAGGTCGTCCTCACTGTTCACTGCGTAAGTAGTTGATGTCTATATCTGTGCTCTCTGAAACAGTAGAGCAGTACTGAATGTGATAACTATTATTTATAGTACTGCTGACTCAACTGATCGTAGAGGTGAAAGGACAACACCTATTGTCTCCGCTACATGATAGTGCAGGAACAGGAAGGAACCTGTGTAGCACTCACCACTAGCAGAGATTATACTGCCCCCTCTGCTCTCTCCATTTGGTGTATTGAGACAGACTGAATGGGTTTCTAGACGTTCATTTATTTGATTGTTTGTCGGTTTATGTTATTGTGGGTAATTTAGACAACAGCTACTATTTTATAAATAAATAAACTATATATTTCCCTACTAAAGGGCAATAGAATTGATGATGCCTCTTATTTGGGGTGTCAAGGGGCTCTCAGTGTTATACATTACATCTGTTCAAAGCCATATAGAACAGAGTTAAATCACATATTACCTCAGCTAGGATTGGTCATTCTCATGATGTCATTATTGTCACAATATAAGAAGTCGACGTTTGAAGCATATTTCTTGGACAATTGCTCTTTTGGATGGTAATTTCTGAGAACTCAGTGTGGAAAATTGACACGTTTTCATTTTCACGCTGTAAAACAGTATATCGGCAGATGTCCCCCCCCAAAAAATCGGAATCGGACCCCAAAAAGCAATATCGGTCGGGCTCTACAAAGGATCATTATTGAATCTCTATAACATTGAGAATCAGCCTCCTGAGTGGCGCAGCGGTCTAAGGCACTGCATCGCAGTGCTTGAGGCGTCACTACAGACCCAGGTTTGATCCCAGGCTGTGTCACAGCCAGCCGTGACGGGGAGACCCATGAGTCGGCGCACAATTGGCCCAGCATCGTCCTGGTTAGGGGAGGGTTTGGCCGGCTGGGATTTCCATGTCCCATCGCGCTCTAGTGACTCCTTGTGGTGGGCTGGTCGCCAGCTGGACGGTGTTTCCTCCGACACATTGGTGCGGCTGGCTTCATGGGTTAAGCAAGCAGTGCGGCTTGGCAGGGTCGTGTTCCGGAGGACGCATGGCTCTCGACCTTCGCCTCTCCTGAGTCCGTAGGGGAGTTGCAGCGATGGGACAAGACTGTAACTACCAATTTGGGAAAAAAAACATAAAACATTGAGAATCAATTAATTGACAATGTCTGAATCAAGACCCAATTAAGAGATCTAAAACTTTAAGCCTAATTGCTCTAAAAGTCGCTTCCCTAAGTAGCATAATCATTTGGTGACCTGTCAACTGACACATAAAGCATTTCAATCTGCCTTGGGATGCTCAATGATGGTTCACAATGTAATTGTTGGGCTGATGTTAAATGCCATATCGAATGCAGATCTACGGCTCCATCTAGCATCAGATAAGCTCAGGCTGTGGTATCGAAGTACCTCTCGGACGATTCTCAGGAACAGCACTTCATTCCACAGGAGCAACAGGAGTAATGTTAAACACTGTCTATTGGCAAGATTCAAGGTTCTGTTTTTGGCCTTGAATGGGAGGTGAACAAGAGGTTACATGGGAAAAAGAGGTGGTAGTTATTTGGGCTATGACCGACTGGATTAACCTACAGCAACTGGCAGATATTTTTACATTTACATCATTTAGCAGACGCTCTTATCCAGAGCGACTTACAAATTGGTGCATTCAACTTATGATAACCAGTGGGACAACCACTTATAAAAAAATAAATTGTGGGTGGGGTGGGGGGTAGAAGGATTACTTTATACTATTCCAGGTATTCCTTAAAGGTAGGGCTTCAAGTGTCTCCGGAAGGTGGTCAGTGACTCCGCTGTCCTGGCGTCGTGGGGGAGCTTGTTCCACCATTGGGGTGCCAGAGCAGCAAATAGCTTTGACTGGGCTGAGCGGGAACTGTGCTTCCGTAGAGGTAAACTGTATCCCAAATGGCACCCTGTTCCCTATATAGTGCACTACTTTTGACCAGGGCCCATAGGGTACCATTTGGGATGCAGCTACAGGCCTATGACCAGAGGAACACAAATGAAGACTAGAGGGGATAAAGAAGGAAGAGGCTCTTCAATCTTTCAGCCTCCGTTTGGTTTAATTACCATCTGTTGCCATGGTGCTGGGGGAGTTCATGCTCTGAAAATAGAGTTAAAGTCTGCGTACCAATTGGCACCCTATTCCCTATATTTTGAGCTACTTTTGACAAGAGCCCTATGGTCATTATATAGGGAATCACAGGCAGGGCAGCCATTAGGGGGGCACTAATGATCCCCAAGGGGAATCAGTTTCCTGCAGTCTTGATCCTCAACGGGAGTCAGTTTCCTGCAGTCTTCATCCCCAAGGGGAGTCAGTTTCTTGTAGTCTTGATCCCCAAGGGGAGTCAGTTTCCTGCAGTCTTGATCCTCAACGGGAGTCAGTTTCCTGTAGTCTTGATCCCCTAGGGGAGTCAGTTTCCGATCCCCAAGGGGAGTCAGTTTCCTGTAGTCTTGATCCACAAGGGGAGTCAGTTTCCTGCAGTCTTGATCCCCAAGGGGAGTCAGTTTCCTGCAGTCTTGATCCCCAAGGCGAGTCAGTTTCCTGCAGTGTTGATCCCCAAGGGGAGTCAGTTTCCTGCAGTCTTGATCCCCAAGGGGAGTCAGTTTCCTGCAGTCTTGATCCCCTAGGGGAGTCAGTTGACTGTGACAGTGTCACCTTCACGGTATAGGCTATAGTCCTCTGGGTCTCTGGGGCTTGTGTTACACGTGCAGGGAGGGACGCAGGCAGGCAGACAGGCAGTTAGGCAGACAGACAGGCAGTTAGACAGACAGACAAGCAGTTAGACAGAGTGGAAGACAGGGAGGGACGCAGGCAGACAGACAGGCGGTTAGGCAGACAGACAGGCAGTTAGACAGAGAGGAAGACAGGGAGGGAGGGAGGCAGAGAGGCGGTTGGACAGAGAGGCAGGGAGACAGGCAGGGAGGGAGGGAGGGAGGTTGGGAACACAGCACATGGTGGAGGCACTCACAGGAGGACGCTGTCTTCTAATCACCATGGTGCCTTGTGGGGGATGGGGAAGCGGCTCTTCTTTACGACCTAGCTTTGCCTATCTATCTATCCTGCGGCTCTAACAGGCCTCGAGGTTCCTAATGAACACAGGCACTCTGCCACCAGTGCTTTCAAGGAGCTGCAGTAGTAAGCCTAGTTACCCACTGTGGGCCTACTGTCAATCAAATCAAATCATTACAACAGGTGGTAGACCTTACAGTGAAATGCTTACTTACAATGCAGTTTTAAGAAAGAATACCCCCAAGAAATCACAAAAAAATACAATATAAAATAATACGAAGTAAAAGTAACAAATAATTAAAGAGCAGCAGTAAAAATAACAATAGCGAGGCTATATACAGGAGGTACCTGTACTGAGTCAATGTGAAATAACAGTAGGGAGGCTATATACAGGGGGTACCGGTACAGAGTCAATGTGAAATAACAGTAGGGAGGCTATATACAGGGGGTACCGGTACTGAGTCGATGTGCGGGGGCACCGGCTAGTTGAGGTAATTGAGGTAATATGTACATGTAGGTAGAGTTATTAAAGTGACTATGCATAGATAATAAACAGAGAGTAGCAGCAGCGGGGGGGGGCAATGCAAATAGTCCGGGTAGCCATTTGATTAGATGTTCAGGAGTCTTATGGCTTGGGGGTAGAAGCTGTTTAGAAGGTATGTAGCAGAGAGAATAGTCTATGACTAGGGTGGCTGGAGTCTTTGACAATTTCTAGGGCCTTCCTCTGACACCGCCTGGTATAGAGGTCCTGGATAGCAGGAAGCTTGGCCCCAGTGATGTACTGGGCTGTACGCACTACCCTCTGTAGTGCCTTGAGGTCGGAGGCCGAGCAGTTGCCATACCAGACAGGGATGCAACCAGTCAGGATGCTCTCGATGGTGCAGCTGTAGAACCTTTTGAGGATATGAGGACCCATGCCAAATCTTTTCAGTCTCCTTAGGGGGAATAGGTTTTGTCGTGCCCTCTTCACAACTGTCTTGGTGTGCTTGGACCATGTTAGTTTGTTGGTGATGTGGACACCAAGGAACTTGAAGCTCTCAACCTGCTCCACTACAGCCCCGTCGATGAGAATGGGGGCGTACTCGGTCCTCTTCTTTTTCCTGTAGTCCACAATTTATCTCCTTTGACTTGATCACGTTGAGGGAGAGGTTGTTGTCCTGGCACCACACGGCCAGGTCTCTGACCTCCTCCCTATAGGCTGTCTCGTCGTTGTCGGTGATCAGGCCTACCACTGTTGTGTCATCAGCAAACTTAATGATGGCGTTGGAGTCGTGCCTGGCCATGCAGTCATGGGTGAACAGGGAGTACAGGAGGGGACTGAGCACGCTCCCCTGAGGGGCCCCCGTGTTGAGGATCAGCGTGGCAGATGTGTTGTTACCTACCCTTACCACCTGGGGGTGGTCCGTCAGGAAGTCCAGGATCCAGTTGCAGAGGGAGGTGTTTAGTCCCAGGGTCCTTAGCTTAGTGGTGAGCTTTGAGGGCACTATGGTGTTGAACGCTGAGCTGTAGTCAATGAATAGCATTCTCACGTAGGTGTTCCTTTTGTCCAGGTGGGAAAGGGCAGAGTGGAGCACAATTGAGATTGCATCATCTTTGGATCTGTTGGGGCGGTACGCAAATTGGAGTGGGTCTAGGGTTACAGATGTGAGTGCTATGGGTCGGTAGTCATTTAGGCAGGTTACCTTAGTGTTCTTGGGCACAGGGACTATGGTGGTCTGCTTGAAACATGTTGGTATTACAGACTCAGTCAGGGAGAGGTTGAAAATGTTAGTGAAGACACTTGCCAGTTGGTCAGCGCATGCTCGGAGTACACGTCCTGGTAATCCGTCTGTGAATGTACATCGGCTACGGAGAGCGTGATCACACAGTCGTCCGGAACAGCTGATGCTCTCATGCATGTTTCAGTGTTGCTTGCCTCGAAGCGAGCACAGAAGTAATTTAGCTCGTCTGGTAGGCTCGTGTCACTGGGCAGCTCGCGGCTGTGCTTCCCTTTTGTAGTCTGTAATAGTTTGCAAGCCCTGCCACACCCGACGAGCGTCGGAGCCGGTGTACCGTTAGCCACAGTGGGTTTCATGCTGGTTTGTCTGGTGTAGCTTTAAAGCCACAGCAGGGTTATGACATCTTGAATTCTACTGCTCCTGTGTCTGACTTATACTCAGATTGTCAGTTTGTTGAGATTTACTACTGTAGGTCTGTGAGGCCTTAGTACCTAGTCGCCACGGCAACAATTTGTGTGCTCAGTCTCACAAATGTCGAGGTTGTTGATCATGTAAAGGTGTCTTTATAAAACCTGCAGAGATATACAACCAGTTAACCTGATTTCTGTAAGAATAACAAAGTGGTCCTGCGTCCCGTTGTTGAGGGCATCTTGATCAGCAAGGATAAAACCTTTCTATGTAAAGGGCCAATAACAGCCAGCCTTTTCACTCTTCCTAAATAGGCTAACTATTGAACTTCAGAAATAATTTCAGGTCACACACAACTCTAGACACAAATTGGTAAATGTTGTGTTGATGTTAATGAATGGGGCTGAAAGATAGACACATTGAATAACTGTTCCCTAGTCTGGACTGGATCCATAGACGAAGTGACAAAGTAATGACAATGTAACATAAATATCTCTCTCTCTCTGACGCAACACCACAGATGAGGGAAATATTCAATGCATTATTTACTTATTAGAAATTGCCTCCATTCAGTCAAAGCTCATGTCAACGGGTCCCTCACCGGAGAGATTTGTTCTTGCTGAAGAGAATAGACTTCCTGTAAAGATGACGCACTGTGCTAAAGGTATTAGACAACCTGAAGAAAACAGTATGTATCATATTAGCATTTTATTAACGTCCTCTGTGTTTAATTGTATTTCCTTTTTTCATCACTCTCTTTCCTCTCCTCCCCTGTTGCTCTCTTTCCTTCCTCCAAGAACTTGATGAGGCACCAGAGCACCACCTCTCTTTCCTCTCCTCCCCTGTTGCTCTCTTTCCTTCTCTCTTCCGTTTCTCCCTTCATCTTGCCCCAGCCTCTGAGAAGTCTTGCTCCAGCAGTGGTTAGTGGGCCTTGACAAACACAACCCATCTGCATTGTCTCTCCTCTATTTATTTGATGAAGTATTGCTCCAACAGAGCTGTGTCTGTGATGTTAGTGGGCCTTGGACGCCTCAGGAAGTAGAGAGAGGAGGTAGTGTCCTCAGAGGAGGTAGTGTGGAGGTAGAGAGAGGAGGGAGTGTCCTCAGAGGAGGTAGTGTGGAGGTAGAGAGAGGAGGGAGTGTCCTCAGAGGAGGTAGTGTGGAGGTAGAGAGAGGAGGTAGTGTCCTCAGAGGAGGTAGTGTGGAGGTAGAGAGAGGAGGGAGTGTCCTCAGAGGAGGTAGTGTGGAGGTAGAGAGAGGAGGGAGTGTCCTCAGAGGAGGTAGTGTGGAGGTAGAGAGAGGAGGTAGTGTGGAGGTAGAGAGAGGAGGTAGTGTCCTCAGAGGAGGTAGTGTGGAGGTAGAGAGAGGAGGTAGTGTCCTCAGAGGAGGTAGTGTGGAGGTAGAGAGAGGAGGGAGTGTCCTCAGAGGAGGTAGTGTGGAGGTAGAGAGAGGAGGGAGTGTCCTCAGAGGAGGTAGTGTGGAGGTAGAGAGAGGAGGTAGTGTGGAGGTAGAGAGAGGAGGTAGTGTCCTCAGAGGAGGTAGTGTGGAGGTAGAGAGAGGAGGTAGTGTCCTCAGAGGAGGTAGTGTGGAGGTAGAGAGAGGAGGGAGTGTGGAGGTAGAGAGAGGAGGTAGTGTCCTCAGAGGAGGTAGTGTGGAGGTAGAGAGAGGAGGTAGTGTCCTCAGAGGAGGTAGTGTGGAGGTAGAGAGAGGAGGGAGTGTGGAGGTAGAGAGAGGAGGTAGTGTCCTCAGAGGAGGTAGTGTGGAGGTAGAGAGAGGAGGGAGTGTCCTCAGAGGAGGTAGTGTGGAGGTAGAGAGAGGAGGGAGTGTCCTCAGAGGAGGTAGTGTGGAGGTAGAGAGAGGAGGTAGTGTCCTCAGAGGAGGTAGTGTGGAGGTAGAGAGAGGAGGGAGTGTCAGAGGAGGTAGTGTGGAGGTAGAGAGAGGAGGTAGTGTGGAGGTAGAGAGAGGAGGTAGTGTCAGAGGAGGTAGTGTGGAGGTAGAGAGAGGATGGAGTGTCAGAGGAGGTAGTGTGGAGGTAGAGAGAGGAGGTAGTGTCCTCAGAGGAGGTAGTGTGGAGGTAGAGAGAGGAGGGAGTGTCCTCAGAGGAGGTAGTGTGGAGGTAGAGAGAGGAGGGAGTGTCCTCAGAGGAGGTAGTGTGGAGGTAGAGAGAGGAGGGAGTGTCCTCAGAGGAGGTAGTGTGGAGGTAGAGAGAGGAGGGAGTGTCCTCAGAGGAGGTAGTGTGGAGGTAGAGAGAGGAGGGAGTGTCCTCAGGGTCCTTACCCAGCAGATGGGCCCAGTATGGATGACAAGGCAGAGTCTCTCTCTCTCTAATGACTGCCTGTGCTCTCTATTTCTCTCTTCTCCTATTGGAGTACTGCCTTCTGGCGTGAGAATGACGGCTGATCTCTGTCTCGTTCTCTTCCTGAGAGGCATCATTCTAGCTAGCTGCTGGTAATTAGGGGAATATCTCAGGGATTGTTTTAGATCTTTTTCTTTTGTTGTCAACTTTCCTTTTGGTTCCCTCCATCACTAATTGGTGTTAGGGGAATGGACTGTCTCACTGTGCAGCACAGTATCTACTAGTTGACCTCTTCAGTAGACTATGTATTCTAGAAGTTCTTACTTCCTTTATCTTCTTCTTTGGTGGTAGAGAAAAGGGTCAAAGGCAATTTCCACTCAAGCGTGAAGATAAGTGTGCGTCCCAAATGGCACCCTATTTTCTAAATAGTGCACTACAGGGAATAGGGTGTCATTTGAGACGCAGACAGTTCAAAGTGTGCACACTAGCTCATCACTACCTTGAAGGCAATGTAGGCTATTGGTATGCATTCTATATGGTATGCTAGTATGTGAAAATAATTGCGGGTATTGAAGGTAAGCTGCTGTGGAAATACACAGTGCAGTGAATTTGGAGTGTCATGCTGTTTCACTATCGTTCACAAGCTGTGCAGGAGACTTATTTTACTTCAGGAATGTAACTTATCATTCATACAGTATATCCAACCAGGAAGTATGTATGGTGAATGCTAAACCAAAATAAACAAGTCATGTTTAATGTTAAACCAAAAAAAACAAGTCATGTTTAATGTTAAACCCAAAATAAACAAGTCATGTTTAGTGTTAAACCCAAAAAAAACAAGTCATGTTTAGTGTTAAACCCAAAAAAAACAAGTAATGTTTAGTGTTAAACCAAAAAAAACAAGTCATGTTTAGTGTTAAACCAAAATAAACAAGTCATGTTTAGTGTTAAACCAAAATAAACAAGTCATGTTTAGTGTTAAACCAAAATAAACAGGTCATGTTTAATGTTAAACCAAAATAAACAAGTCATGTTTAATGTTAAACCAAAATAAACAAGTCATGTTTAGTGTTAAACCAAAATAAACAAGTCATGTTTAGTGTTAAACCAAAATAAACAGGTCATGTTTAATGTTAAACCAAAATAAACAAGTCATGTTTAATGTTAAACCAAAATAAACAAGTCATGTTTAATGTTAAACCAAAATAAACAAGTCATGTTTAATGTTAAACCAAAATAAACAAGTCATGTTTAGTGTTTGTCACAGTTCCCTCAGCCAGAACCCAGAAGCAGACCAGGACAAGGAGAGTTGAACGAAGGTGAGGGTTTATTCAGATACAAAAAAGGTGCAGAATAATCCAGGGACAGAGCGGGCGGCGTGGATGAGTAGTTGGGGGTGCAGTTCTAGGTCCAGTGATGGCTCGGCAGCCGCCGACCATCAGGCAGAGGTGGGGTGAAGGTTCCGGACGTGTGACTGCAGATGGGACAAAAACGGAGGTAAGGAAACAATAACCCAACAAAGTACAAAACAACAAAACTCACGTTAGATACTCTAAACTGATACTCAGAACACCTACTGTTCATGGCAACGCATCCGGCAGGAACTGGATGTTTGGCCAGAGCCTAAGAAGGGTGATGATGAGGACCAGGTGTGCAGATTGCTGACGGGATGCAGGTGTGGAAAACAAGAGAGACTCCCCGGAGCGTTCCCCGAACCCTCGGAAACTGGAAACTACGAGCCGTAACACTAGTCACCAGACAGGACCCGACTCAGACTGCCGGGATCGTTACAGTACCCCCTCCGACTAACGCCACCGGGCGGACTCCCGAGCGCCAGGATGGAGGCGGTAGAATTCGCGGATGAGGTCAGCATCTAGGACCTGTCGCCGCGGAATCCAACTCCTCTTCAGGACCATACCCCTCCCAGTCCACGAGGTACTGGAAACCCCGGCCCCGCCGTCTGGAATCCATGATGTCACGCACCGTGTAGGCAGGACCACCCCGATCATCCGAGGAGGAGGAGGAGGGGCGGAGGAGGCAACAGAGGACTGAGGAAGACAGGCTTGAGGCAGGAGACATGAAAGGTGGGATGGACTCGGAGCGTCCCTCGGTAGTTTGAGTCGAACTGCCACCGGATTGATCACCTTCTCCACCACAAACGGACCAATGAACTTCGCAACAACTTCCTAGACTCAGTCCGTAACGGAAGATCCCGTGTGGCCAACCAAACCCCTATCTCCGATGGTATAGGTGGGAGCGGGGATCCGGCGACGATTCGCCTGGAGCTGATACCGTCCGAACCTCTAAGGAGTGCCTTTCTGGCCCGATGCCAGGTCCGTGGCAACGACGAATATGGGCCTGGAACAGAAGGCACTGAGAGCTCCTTCTCCTGAGAAGGGAACAGGGGAGGTTGGTAGCCATACAGGCACTGGAAGGGAGACATCCCAGTGGCAGATGTAGGGAGAGTATTGTGGGCATACTCAACCCAAGGCAACTGAGAGGCCCAGGAGGTGGGGTTGGAAGAGACCAGACAGCGTAGCGTGGATTCCATCTTCTGGTTGGCTCTCTCCGCCTGACCATTGGATTGGGGGTGAAAACCAGATGTGAGACTGACTGTAGCTCCAATGGCCAAACAGAAGGACTTCCAGACAGCAGAGGTAAACTGAGGGCCACGGCCGGAAACGATATCACTGGGCAAACCGTGGACCCTGAAAACCTCCCTAACCAGGATCTCGGACGCCTCCGAGGCAGAGGGAAGCTTGGCAATAGGCACAAAGTGGGCGAACTTGCTGAATCTGTCCACGATAGTCAGAACGACCGTGTTCCCCTCAGAAGCGGGCAACCCCGTGACGAAGTCCAGGGGGCCAGATGCGACCATGGACGCCGGGGAATAGGAAGGTGAAGTAGTCCAGAGCTGGGCCGATTGGTACTCTTATTCTGCGCACACACTGGACAGGCAGCAACAAAACCCCGAGTATCCTCGGCCATGGCAGGCCACCAAAACGTCTGCGAAGAAACGCCATTGTCCGAGCCACGCCAGGGTGACAAGCCATCTTACTGGCGTGGGACCATTTGAGGACAGCAGGACGAACCGACTCAGGCACAAACAACCGACCGGGTGGACCGCTACCGGACCGGGCTGAGTCCGAAGGGCCGCCAGCACCTCCTCCTCAATCTTCCACATAACTGCTCCCACGACGCAGTTCCGGGGGAGAATTGTCTCGGTCTTGGACCC
The DNA here is from genome assembly GCF_020615455.1 of Coregonus clupeaformis. Lineage (NCBI taxonomy): Eukaryota > Metazoa > Chordata > Actinopteri > Salmoniformes > Salmonidae > Coregonus > Coregonus clupeaformis. The sequence goes on along the minus strand of NW_025533601.1, from coordinate 18,187 downwards.
ACTCTCCTCCGTCTTGGAGAACATCCGGGACAAGGCGTCCGCCTTGCCGTTCTTAGACCCAGGTCGGAACGTCAGGACAAACCTGAATCGTCGAAAACAACCCCACCTGGCCTGACGGGAGTTGAGACGTTTAGCGATTGCACGTAAGCAAGATTCTTGTGGTCAGTCCAGACAATAAACGGTTGCTCCGCCTCCAACCAGTGGCGCCCTCCTCCAAGGCAAGTTTCACCGCGAGAAGCTCCCGGTTACCCACACGTAATTCCTCTCCGCAGGCGAAAGGCGACGAGTAGTAGGCGCAGGGATGGAGTTTACTGTCCGTGGCGCATCGCTGCGACAGGATGGCGCCAACTCCCACATCAGACGCGGCCCACTTCAACGCACGTAACTGACGGGCCGTGTCCGGTTGAGAGAGAATCCGGCGTTGGTGAATCGCCTCTTCAAATCCAGAAACGCTCGATCCGCCTCCGGATTCCACTTGAAGGTCCTGATACTGGAAGTCAAGGCAGTTAATGGAGCGCCACACGGCTGTAATCCCGGATGAATCTGCGTAGAAATTCGCAAACCCCAAAAATCTCTGGAGCTGCAATCTCGCACCGGCTGGGCCCATTCCAGAACCGCTCTAACCTTCTCCTGGTCCATCCTAATCTCACCCCTGGAGATGATGTACCCGAGAAAGGATGTCGTATGGGCGTGAAACTCGCACTTCTCGGCCTTCACGAACAGGCGATTCTCCAATAATCGCTGCAGAACCTGCCGGACATGCTGGACGTTGGTCGGAAGGTTCCTTCGAGAAGATCAGAATGTCATCCAGGTAAACAAACACGAAGAGACCGATCATATCTCTCAGGACGCCGTTTCACCATACTCTGGAATACCGCTGGAGCATTGGTCAGTCCAAACGGCATCACCTGATACTCAAGTGCCCCATCGGGTGTATTGAACCCCGCCAACCACTCGTCCACCCTCTCTGATCCGGACCAGGTGATACGCATTGCGTAGGTCTAGCTTGGTGAACACCGCAGCACCCTGTAAGGAGTCGAAGGCAGAACTCATCAAGGGCAGGGGATACTTGTTCTTGACCGTGATGTCATTCAACCCCCGATAATCAATACACGGTCGAAGAGAGCCATCCTTCTTACCCACAAAGAAGAATCCTGCCCCCAGGGGTGATGACGAGGGACGAACGAGACCAGCAGCTAGGGACTCCTTGATGAGGTCTCCAACGCCTCACGTTCAGGTCGGGAGATACTGTATAACCTTCCCTTGGGGTAGACAGCTCCAGGGACCAGGTTGATGGCACAATCATATGGTCGGGTGGGGAGGGAGTGACAGAGCCTTCTGCTTACTGAAAACTTCCCCAAATCGTGATATGTCTCGGGAACCAGGGACAAATCTGGGGGTTTAGCCTCAATCACCTGACTGGGAACCGAATGGGGGCAGGCAGTCTTGAGACAGTTAGCATGACAATCCAGGCTCCAACTGCTACCTTGCCCGTCACCCAATCGAACGTGGGATTGTGTTCCTTCAGCCAGGGGTATCCAAGGACCAGAGGAACATGGGAAGACGGCAGAATGAAAAAATGAAATCATCTCAGAATGATTCCTGACAACCGCATCTTAACCGGTTCAGTCCTCATCGTGATACGTGCCAGACTACTGCCGTTCAGAGTGGTCGCCTAATGGCTTCCCCGCAATTGCTCCTTGGAAAGCCCCAGCTGTTCCACCAACTCGGCATCAAGAAAGCTTCCATCGGCACCTGAATCGATAAAAGCGTTAAGCGCTAAGCTCTGATTCCTGTTCTCAAGGGTAGCCGGGAAGCGGGGTCTGACCGAGGTACTGAGAGGTTGAAACTGGCTCGCTAAAAGTCCTCCCAACTTTAGCGAGCCGGGCAGTTTGACGACCGCCGGGAGCAAGTGGAGATGTAATGTCCCGAGCGACCACAGTAGAGGCAGCAGTTGGTCCTACGTCTATGTGTGACGCTCCTCCTTGGTTAACCCGCCCCCCACTTGCATGGGTTCAGAATCGGGAGAGAGGTCCTCTCCACTAATCCTTTGTGGTGGAGAATGATCGACGGGTTCTGGTCCACCACCCGACCCGACTGGGAACTGAGAAGCTGATCGATTGGACGGACCCCATTGCTTCTCCCTCCTTCGCTCTCGGACTCGATTATCCACCCGAATAGACAAGGCTACCAAGCTGTCCAGGTCACTAGGCTCCGGATAGGAGATCAACTCATCCTTGAGCTGCTCCGACAGACCCTGGTAAAAGGCCGCTTGCAACGCACTCTCGTTCCACCCACTCTCCACAGCCAACGTCTTGAACTCGATCACGAAGTCGGCCACGCGCGAGTTCCTTGGTGAAGAGAAAACAGGCGCCTAGCTGCGTCCCTCCCTCGGACGGAATGGTCGAAGAGCTTCTCATCTCGGCCGTGAACCCTGGTATGAAGCCATGCAGGGATCCTGTCGTTCCCAAACGGCTGAAGCCCACTCCAGCGCCGACCACGCAGCAACTCAATCACAAAGGCTATCCTAGCCTTGTCTGTGGCATAAGAGTAGGGCTGTAGATCGAACACTAATCCACACTGCATAAGGAAGGAACGGCATCTTCCCAGCTCCCCTCATATTTATCCGGCGTCGGAACCTTGGGCTCACGGAGGGACACAACTTCAGAAGCGGCAGGCGAGATGGGTGAAACTGTAGTGGGTCCTCCACCGGACACTGGCGTTGGTTCTGGACCTCCATCAGGCCGGTAGAAAGGTTCCGAACTGACAACGCGATCTCCTGTAGTACCGTGCTATGATGGCCCAACATCTTCTCCTGCTGGGTAATGGCATGGCGAACTGAGTCCAGGTCCGCTGGGTTCATAATTGGCCGGATCGTTCTGTCACAGTTCCCTCAGCCAGAACCCAGAAGCAGACCAGGACAAGGAGAGTTGAACGAAGGTGAGGGTTTATTCAGATACAAAAAAGGTGCAGAATAATCCAGGGACAGAGCGGGCGGCGTGGATGAGTAGTTGGGGGTGCAGTTCTAGGTCCAGTGATGGCTCGGCAGCCGCCGACCATCAGGCAGAGGTGGGGGTGAAGGTTCCGGACGTGTGACTGCAGATGGGACAAAAACGGAGGTAAGGAAACAATAACCCAACAAAGTACAAAACAACAAAACTCACGTTAGATACTCTAAACTGATACTCAGAACACCTACTGTTCATGGCTAACGATCCGGCAGGAACTGGATGTTTGGCCAGAGCCTAAGAAGGGTGATGATGAGGACCAGGTGTGCAGATTGCTGACGGGATGCAGGTGTGGAAAACAAGAGAGCTCCCCGGAGCGTTCCCGAACCCTCGGGAAACTGGAAACTACGAGCCGTAACACTAGTCACCAGACAGGACCCGACTCAGACTGCCGGGATCGTTACAGTGTTAAACCAAAATAAACAAGTCATGTTTAATGTTAAACCCAAAAAAACAAGTTATGTTTAATGTTAAACCAAAATAAACAAGTAATGTTTAGTGTTAAACCAAAATAAACAAGTCATGTTTAGTGTTAAACCAAAATAAACAAGTCATGTTTAATGTTAAACCCAAAAAAACAAGTTATGTTTAATGTTAAACCAAAATAAACAAGTCATGTTTAATGTTAAACCAAAATAAACAAGTCATGTTTAATGTTAAACCAAAATAAACAAGTCATGTTTAATGTTAAACCAAAATAAACAAGTCATGTTTAATGTTAAACCAAAATAAACAAGTCATGTTTAATGTTAAACCAAAATAAACAAGTCATGTTTAGTGTTAAACCAAAATAAACAAGTCATGTTTAATGTTAAACCCAAAAAAACAAGTTATGTTTAATGTTAAACCAAAATAAACAAGTAATGTTTAATGTTAAACCAAAATAAACAGGTCATGTTTAATGTTAAACCTACTTTCTCGTGGTGCAAGATGTTCCTTTTCACCTAGCTATACCAGAAAGCTGGTTACAGAGTGTTGATAAGCCAGAAGGAGTAAAACATATGTGTAGTATAAAGGGATATGGAAATGCACCAGGGCCAATTATCCATTTCCATCATCATGTTCTTCTCCTCAAAGACATCTTTAAGTAGCCGGTGATCAGATGAGTGCATTTACGGCAGCATGTCATTTGGACAAGACGCTGCCACTTCCTGGTTGCTGCGTCCAAGACGCTGCCACTTCCTGGTTGCTGTGTCCTAAAAACTGGAGTGCTATTTTCATTCTAATGAGTGTGTTTACCCTTTTAATCAATGCTCCCTCATAGTGTTTCCTTTACATTTAGTGTCATGAATCATGTCAAAAATAGGATATAGTAAATGTGTCGGAGGTTGATGTATGTATGTGGCCAGCTGTCTCCCAGCACCTCCAATACACTATTGATTTGTCTAACCCCTGTCTCTGTCCTTTAATGTTGTTGACTACTCTTAGTGCATATAATGCATGTCCTATTCAGTGTGGTTGCAATGTTGGTCTACACACTTATGATTATATTAAGCAGGTATGGTCATACTCTATATTAAAGGTGCTACACAGGATTTGTTTAAATATTTGCATTGTAATTTCAGAAAATATCCATTAATAATCTGCAGTAATAGTGGAATGATAGTGTTTCACAGTATTGTGATTGGCTGTGATATTCGCTTACTGATTTCTCCCACCAGGCCGGCTTCTGTTGACTTTGTGACTGTGTTATCTAGTGTAAACCGGGGCAAGCAGCCAATGTAGAAATCGTTGTTTATGAGAAAACAACACCTGAGTAGTGTAGGGAATCATTGTACCGTCTAAATCACTGGGAAATATATTTTCAATAACAAACAGCTGTTTAAAACTGGTGGATGAAACCAAAAGTAAAAAACTGAAGCGCGAGTCTCCACCATGTTACCAAAGACAGCACAGTATGAAGATGGGCTGAAACTGCTTCTCCAATAGAAATCCCCGATCACGATTGTAGGCGATGTCATGGCGACGTTGGCTGGCTAAGGTCATGCACAGAAACACGTCATCGGATCTAACGGTCGTCTAGCGCTGAACTGCGCATGTGCATGCCGTCAAATCAAAGACACTCCTTCCATATAAATTAGTTTAAAGAGGAAAATTCAAACGTCTCAGGAGGTTGTAGTAATAATCTGTTCAACTACTTAAGACATTGGCTCGAATCTCGGTTGTACCTTTAGATTTCGATAAAAATTAACAACTAAGGAAGAATTTTTCACTTCTGTCATTGACTTGTTAAACCCCAAACCCCGGCCTGGTCTGTTTGATCTGACGTTACGGTGAAATGAGACGCTATAAATTCCCAAAGTTATGGGCGGAGTTAGAAAGTTGGCGGTCAGAAGTATTACAATGTAACTTTATTTTTAATCCGTCTGTCTGCATATTTCAAGACATGTCATATTAGGGTGCAGTTAGATACCCTATGGGCACCCGTGCGTCAATCTAAGTAACATTATAAAAACATCCCTATCAAAATCCATCAATTTAAGCTAGAGGCATTTTTGCATGGGCTTCGTGTCAATCCGTGTTTGTCAGACCATGAGACATCCCGAAAAATCGGTCTTCTCACCAAAACGTCTGTAGCGTCGGAACCGTTTGGCCTACATACTGAATATGCCCTATCCACCGAACACGATGGTGTTCTCCGTTTTGATCTACGACCCCCACAAGTGTCACGGGACTCATCTGAATGTAACCCGGTACCGTTTTAATTACTGCAGTGAGCTAAATCAGGGTCACACAGAGTGATTCTTGGTAGTCTTAAACAAATCTACTTTGAAACAAACGTATACACCTCACACACATGGTTATGGGCTTAAAAAAAAAAGAAGACACCTGTACCATGTCAGATATAGAGTTGAAATGTAAACCATTATGAGTTTGCATCCTAATATTACACTTTATATACATCACAGAAGACTGAAATATAACATAACCATTTGGTATAGAAACACCAGATTTTCAGCGGCTTTAAAAAAATAATAATGTTGATTCATTATGGAATTATGAATAACATGAGGCCACTGGGTCATTCGACTGCAGGAAAGGGCTACAAGATGAATGGAAGTATGGAGGTAGTTTTGTGCCAACAAAAAAAAAGGGGGTAAATATGTGTCTAAAAAAAACTAAAATATTTCCTGAGCTTTGAGGACAGGACAGACACCCATTCCTTATTATTATATGACTGTCTGTTTTGCCATTTATGAATGTGTTATTCAATGCGTTTCTATGGCCTATAGTAGTAAAGGCCAAATTCAGTATTTTATCAATTCATTTTGTAATATTGTTTTGGGATACCTACAGGGGTCCCTAAGATGCAAAGTCAAATAGCCAAAGGATCTATGGTATGACCATATTAAAGCAATTACATATGTTAGCTTAATCGAACCAGAGCGTTATAATGTGGATATAAGGGTCTGGTAAGGGTCAAGTATAGAGGATGACAATGTTCAAACATCAAGATGCATCATGCATTACTAGGCTATTTGACTATCATCAGCCTGCCTATTTAACTATCATCAGCCTGCCTATTTGACTATCTTCAGCCTGCCTATTTGGCTATCATCAGCCTGCCTATTTGGCTATCATCAGCCTGCCTATTTGGCTATCATCAGCCTGCCTATTTGACTATCTTCAGCCTGCCTATTTGACCAACTTCAGCCTGCCTATTTAACTATCATCAGCCTGCCTATTTGACTATCTTCAGCCTGCCTATTTGACTATCTTCAGCCTGCCTATTTGGCTATCATCAGCCTGCCTATTTGGCTATCTTCAGCCTGCCTATTTGGCTATCATCAGCCTGCCTATTTGGCTATCATCAGCCTGCCTATTTGGCTATCTTCAGCCTGCCTATTTGGCTATCTTCAGCCTGCCTATTTAACTATCATCAGCCTGCCTATTTGACTATCATCAGCCTGCCTATTTGACTATCATCAGCCTGCCTGTTTGACTATCTTCAGCCTGCCTATTTGACTATTTTCAGCCTGCCTATTTGACCAACTTCAGCCTGCCTATTTGGCTATCATCAGCCTGCCTGTTTGACTATCTTCAGCCTGCCTATTTGACTATTTTCAGCCTGCCTATTTGACTATCATCAGCCTGCCTATTTGACTATTTTCAGCCTGCCTATTTGACTATCATCAGCCTGCCTATTTGACTATCTTCAGCCTGCCTATTTGACTATCTTCAGCCTGCCTATTTGACTATCATCAGCCTGCCTATTTGACTATCTTCAGCCTGCCTATTTGACTATCTTCAGCCTGCCTATTTGGCTATCATCAGCCTGCCTATTTGGCTATCATCAGCCTGCCTATTTGACTATCATCAGCCTGCCTATTTGGCTATCTTCAGCCTGCCTATTTGGCTATCATCAGCCTGCCTATTTGGCTATCATCAGCCTGCCTATTTGGCTATCTTCAGCCTGCCTATTTGACTATCTTCAGCCTGCCTATTTGGCTATCTTCAGCCTGCCTATTTGACTATCTTCAGCCTGCCTATTTGGCTATCATCAGCCTGCCTGTTTGACTATCTTCAGCCTGCCTATTTGGCTATCTTCAGCCTGCCTGTTTGACTATCTTCAGCCTGCCTATTTGGCTATCTTCAGCCTGCCTATTTGGCTATCATCAGCCTGCCTATTTGACTATCATCAGCCTGCCTATTTGACTATCTTCAGCCTGCCTATTTGGCTATCATCAGCCTGCCTTTTTGACTATCTTCAGCCTGCCTTTTTGACTATCTTCAGCCTGCCTTTTTGACTATCTTCAGCCTGCCTTTTTGACTATCATCAGCCTGCCTTTTTGACTATCATCAGCCTGCCTATTTGACTATCTTCAGCTTGCCTATTTGACTATCTTCAGCCTGCCTATTTGCCTTTCTGACTCTTGTATTAATCTTGTTGATGTGGTTTTGGCTTCTGCTGCTCTTTCCATTCTGCTGTCAGAACAGTGGCTGGTTCACAGGACGGTCAGGAGGTTACAATGGTGCTTCAAATGAAATCATAAATGCTATTTATTCTACTAGGAGACTTATTTCCTTGCATGGTGAGCTAAAGTCTCTCTGAACTAGTGTCTCTGTAACATTGGGATGCATCTACAATGGCCCTCTATTCTGTTGAATAGTGTACTAGTATATAGGGATTTGGGGGCCATTTTGGCATTGTTTCTGTCCAGTGTGTAGCCTGATGTAAATAAGTGCTCTGCTGCGTATTCAAGAATTAGGGCTACAGATTGCGCGATAGAAATGTAAAGGTTATTTCCGATTGAGCCGACATACGCAGCGTTTACCGTGAATGCAGTCTCCGCTAACGCAGTAACATTGCCTTTAAATTTCAATCACACTGTCGCTGAACTTCCGCGATACGGATTGAATAGAGCACTTATTGCTTGTAGGCTATTTGTTGTTTTAATCTAAAGGAAACCGTTTAGCCAATGCCCATCTGTCTTGCCTGTCTGGATTGGAGCATTCTGGGTATTTACCCTCTTTAAAGCTGAGATCTGTGATAGGAGCAACAGCGCCAATGGCACCCTATTCCCTATGTAGTGCACTACTTTTGACCAGAGTGCTATTGGCCCTGGTCAAAAGTAGTGCACTACATAGGGAATAGGGTGCCATTTGGGATACACACTAAGTTGGTTTAAGTATTACTAAGACATGAAACTGTCATTTCTAACGAAAGCCAGAGCAGAGAGTGAGAAATGTGGTAGAGAATATCTCAGGATCATTTAAAATGAGGCAGAACATTGAGTTTATGCTTTTAAATGCCATCTGGCCAACTGTTGATTGCTAGCCATGGATACATTACAGTTGCATGTCTTTTTGTAAACATGGGGATTTGGCAAACAAAAGGTACAGATTGTTTTGTATTACAATACAGAAGTGAAAATGATTTAATGTCGAATTGCCTAGAAGCCAAGTTGTTGCAGTTCCCTGATATGAGGTCAAAGTTGTTCAGAGAACTGCTCTCATATCCACACAGTACAAACGACTGCTGCTCACATTTCCAACTATAGGAAGACATCCCCATCATTCAGGCTATAGACCAACTAACCACTCACTGTTTAAATAGAGATGGTTTCTAAATGTAGAAGTCTTATCCATGTGGGCACAAGCAGCAAGGGGCTAGTTAGCCGCCTACCCACCGACTAACCCTATGGGCCCTGGTCAAAAGTAGTGCACTTTATAGGGAATAGGGTGCCATTTGGGATGTGGCCTAGCTTTGAAGGGGTGTTGCAGTGAGGTAATCAATACTTCGCTGAGGATCAATACCTGGGGCACTAGCACTATTCTGCCTGGTTCCACAGCCTCGTTAAAAGGTCCAAGGAGACCCAGTGGGTTGTGAACACAGCCTTGTTAAAAGGCCCAAGGAGACCCAGTGGGTTGTGAACACAGCCTTGTTAAAAGGTCCAAGGAGACCCAGTGGGTTGTGAACACAGCCTCATTAAAAGGCCCTACTAGACCTGTGGGTTGTGAACAGCCTCATTAAAAGGCCCTACTAGACCCAGTGGGTTGTGAACACAGCCTCATTAAAAGGCCCTACTAGACCCAGTGGGTTGTGAACAGCCTCATTAAAAGGCCCTACTAGACCCAGTGGGTTGTGAACACAGCCTCATTAAAAGGCCCTACTAGACCCAGTGGGTTGTGAACACAGCCTCATTAAAAGGCCCAAGGAGGCCCAGTGGGTTGTGAACACAGCCTTGTTAAAAGGCCCTACTAGACCCAGTGGGTTGTGAACACAGCCTCGTTAAAAGGCCCAAGGAGACCCAGTGGGTTGTGAACACAGCCTTGTTAAAAGGCCCTACTAGACCCAGTGGGTTGTGAACACAGCCTTGTTAAAAGGCCCTACTAGACCCAGTGGGTTGTGAACACAGCCTCGTTAAAAGGCCCAAGGAGACCCAGTGGGTTGTGAACACAGCCTCGTTAAAAGGCCCTACTAGACCTGTGGGTTGTGAACAGCCTCATTAAAAGGCCCTACTAGACCCAGTGGGTTGTGAACACAGCCTTGTTAAAAGGCCCTACTAGACCCAGTGGGTTGTGAACACAGCCTTGTTAAAAGGCCCTACTAGACCCAGTGGGTTGTGAACACAGCCTCGTTAAAAGGCCCAAGGAGACCCAGTGGGTTGTGAACACAGCCTCGTTAAAAGGCCCTACTAGACCCAGTGGGTTGTGAACACAGCCTTGTTAAAAGGCCCTTATAGACCCAGTGGGTTGTGAACACAGTCTCGTTAAAAGGCCCAAGGAGGCCCAGTGGGTTGTGAACACAGTGTGAGAATCTCTCATCAAATGTAGGCCTGGCATTTATAAGTACAAGATTCATCCCAATAAACGTCAACCTGCCATGTTTTTTACCCTCCACCGTAGTGTGGACTGAATAATACACTAAGGGTTTTTTGTATCTACTGTCAATGTCCTCTTCTCCCCCTCAAGCACATTATGCAAACATATTGATTTAGTTATCAACCCGTGATTTGCACAATAGCGTAGACCGAGGTGACTGACCCCTGACCCCTGACCCCTGACCCCACCACGCCTATATTTATGTTGTTATAGATCTATTACAGCACCATCCATCAGCTGTTTACCAAAAAAGTGGCGGGGTGGCGCCCTTTGTTGTTGTTTGAATCCCAGATTGCCCCTTTAAGCAGAAAAAAAAGGTTATTTAAATGTTTTTTTGAATGTTCTACATCCGCATCATGCTTCATTGATATGAGCCTTGTGTTATATAATCAGGGTGTCTATCTGCTGAGGACTGTGGTCTTGGGGCTGAATGAACAGGTCTCCATTGTGTTAACATTGTGTCAGCATCACGACGGGACCTCCAGGGTAGGAAACCATACTAGGAGTGAACCTTGTCATTCCAAACTCATTCCAGAAACTTCATAGACTATTACACACTTTGTGTGTGTGCGTTTTAACCGGCGATGCCATTAAGAGAGTGACACATAGCCTCAGAGACATAGACATGAATAAACCCTACATAGACATGAATAAACCCTACATAGACATGAATAAACCCTACATAGACATGAATAAACCCTACATAGGCATGAATAAACCCTACATAGGCATGAATAAACCCTACATAGGCATGAATAAACCCTACATAGGCATGAATAAACCCTACATAGGCATGAATAAACCCTACATAGGCATGAATAAACCCTACATAGACATGAATAAACCCTACATAGACATGAATAAACCCTACATAGACATGAATAAACCCTACATAGGCATGAATAAACCCTACATTGATATGAATAAACCCTACATTGACATGAATAAACCCTACATAGACATTAATAAACCCTACATAGACATGAATAAACCCTACATAGACATTAATAAACCCTACATAGACATTAATAAACCCTACATAGACATTAATAAACCCTACATAGACATTAATATTGAGTTATTCTCATCTTTGTATTAGAGTTTTTTGCTCTAACTTTTAATGAGATACAGATTACAGACGTAGAGTCTTAATTTGAGTCAGTTTGCTACAGCAGGAAAATAATCCCGCGGCAACAGGAAATGTTAATTATTGTTAAGTGGATTATAATAAATTGAAATTTTTGTAGGAGAAATTACAAACTTTAGAAGCCTTTTTAAACCTCAAAATCACTACACATTTAAAATGTCCTGCATTTCAGGAAAGTTCTCTTGCAACAGTGTGATCAAATTAAGATCCTACTCTCAGACTCTAAGGGCATAGAGATAATTGAATGTGCTTATAGTGTCAAGACGCTATTCTGAAAGGCAGACAGACAATCTGCAGGCTGGGCCCAAATAGCACCCTACTACCTACATAGTGTACTACTTTTGACCAGAGTCCTATGGGCCCTGGTCTGCGGTAGTGCACTATATAGGGAATAGGGTCCCATTTGGAACGCAGGGTAGTGCTCCTGTGGGTCCTGGTTGGCAGAGCATGGCATTACCCTACTGGACATTTCACATACGATTAATACCCGCCATTTATATTTTAATGTGTTAAGAACATGATTTCAATGTAATTCCGCTAGTTGAGTCCCAAATGGCACCCTATTCCCTATGGGCCCTGGTGAAAAGTAGTGCACTTAATAGGGATAGGTTGCCATTTGGGACACAACGACAGTCCCCCTCTAATCCCTGTCCCTCTGTCCCTCTGTCCCTCTGCCAGGCTCCATCCCTGCTCTGTGAAGGAGTCCTGACTCTCAGGTCCTGTCATTTCATGGCCGGGTGACATTTCCTTCCAGACAGGACGGACTTGTTCTCCATAGAGAAACACTTTATTGTAATGGAGGTCGTCTTTTTCCTTCTCTTTCAGGGGAAATGGTCATCGCCCCTCCCACATCGGCTCAGCTGAGATACGGTAAGACAGGAAGAAAACAAAGAGAAGAGATGTCTTTGAAAAGAGTGAGATGTCTTTGAAAAGAGAAGATATGTCTTTGAAAAGAGAAGAGATGTCTTTGAAAAGAGAAGAGATGTCTTTGAAAAGAGAAGAGATGTCTTTGAAAAGAGAAGAGATGTCTTTGAAAAGAGAAGAGATGTCTTTGAAAAGAGAAGAGATGTCTTTGAAAAGAGTGAGATGTCTTTGAAAAGAGAGAGATGTCTTTGAAAAGAGAAGAGATGTCTTTGAAAAGAGAAGAGATGTCTTTGAAAAGAGAGAGATGTCTGAAAAGAGTGAGATGTCTTTGAAAAGAGTGAGATGTCTTTGAAATGAGAGAGATGTCTTTGAAAAGAGTGAGATGTCTTTGAAAAGAGTGAGATGTCTTTGAAATGAGAGAGATGTCTTTGAAAAGAGTGAGATGTCATTTGAAAAGAGAGAGATGTATTTTAAAAGAGTGAGATGTCTTTGAAAAGAGAGAGATGTCTTTGAAAAGAGTGAGATGTCTTTGAAAAGAGAGAGATGTCTTTGAAAAGAGGAAAAGAGAGAGATGTCTTTGAAAAGAGAGAGATGTCTTTAAAAATAGAGCGATGTCTTTGAAAAGAGAAGAGATGTCTTTGAAAAGAGAAGAGACGTCTTTGAAAAGAGAGAGATGTCTTTGAAAAGAGAAGAGATGTCTTTGAAAAGAGAGAGATGTCTTTGAAAAGAGTGTTTGAAAGAGAGACAAGGTGAGAAAAGAGAGAGATATAGTATATGTACTTGAAAGAAAGAGAGAGATATGGTGAGAATGTCTTTAGACTGCTCATGCTGTTTCTCTGTGCATTGAGCCTCATTGTGTAGGACAGGATTCCCCAACTTGCGGCCCGCGATTTGGCCCGCGGGTGATTTTCAGTTGGCCCCCCAAGTTATATATTTTTTACATATATGAAACAGTGGAGAACACTGGATGATACATATATGAAACAGTGGAGAACGCTGGAGGATACATATATGAAACAGTGGAGAACGCTGGAGGATACATATATGAAACAGTGGAGAACGCTGGAGGATACATATATGAAACAGTGGTGTCTCATCACTTGTAAAAGTTTTTGTCCCCCAGATTGTTTCCTCCCTGTCACTGTGCGCACAGACACATTCCCAGCCCACATATTCTACCAGGGCTGAACTGATGACCAGCATGCAGCATACCCGGGTTAATGACGAGAGTGGAAAAGAATTTCACATTGATGGCCAATAGGGGTAGAATGAGTTCATTCAGGTTCAAGACAGATTCCTTTCCTTTGATAGTTGAATCAGAAGGCCAATGTTTTGCAACCCCTCCCTGTTCTGGTCTCATACCATAGAGCATGTTCCCAGGAGTAGGACTGACTACAGTAGGCTAAGTTATGTAGACCTCAGTAGAACTGACTACAGTAGGCTAAGTTATGTAGACCTCAGTAGGACTGACTACAGTAGACTAAGTTATATAGACCTCAGTAGGACTGACTACAGCAGACTAAGTTATGTAGACCTCAGTAGGACTGACTACAGTAGGCTAAGTTATGCAGACCTCAGTAGAACTGACTACAGTAGACTAAGTTATGTAGACCTCAGTAGGACTGACTACAGTAGACTAAGTTATGCAGACCTCACTTTTCTACCCCGTTTGTAACTGCCAATGTTCATGGACGTTCACAGTGTCTCTTCACTTCAAGTTTCCAGAACATGTGTGGGCTGTTAAATGGTAGTGTTGTTTGTGTTCTTCCTTTGTGTGGGCTGTTAAATGGTATGTTGTTTGTGTTCTTCCTTTGCAGTTATTCTACACAACGCCATTCCCTTTGTAGGATTTGGTTTCCTGGACAATGCCATCATGATTGTAGCTGTAAGTTACACCACATTATCAAATGAATATCATTTTTAGAAGTGTGTCACTGTGGTAGCCCTCTATCCATACTGGTATTACAGTAATGCTAGATAGATTATGCAGTAAAATGTGGTAGATCCCTGGTTCATCGGTTTCATTAACATTGAAGTGAGAATCTGGTATCTGTCATTTACTAGAGAGCTGGTAAGTTCTATTTTAGCTTTTCAAAACGTTGACATCCATTTTTTTTTTGCCACTTAGCAGAATCTTTTATCCGTATCTAACTCATTTAACCTCATTCAGAGACTTTTATTCTGAAGGACACAAATGAGTGGTTGAAAGTTGAATACAAAGCTTAGCTTTCAGTGGTGGTTTTCATTACAGCGTGAAACTACATACTACATAAACATGATCACGTGTTCGGTGTTCCTACATGGGCTTAACAAACAACAACAGAGAATTGATGATGGTGTTTGTGTATTTTTTATTTTTTTAGGGCACGCATATTGAGTTGTCCATAGGTGTGATCCTTGGGATTTCAACCATGGCAGGTATGTCAAAACCAGAAATAATGTGTTGAGTCCCAAATGGCACCCTATTCCCTATGTAGTTCACTATATGGGGAATAGGGTGCCATTTGGGATGCAGACAATATGTTTTGTAATGTTTGTGTTTGTATTTTTACAGTGCCTAGTGAAAGTCTACACACCCCTTGCACAGTCTTAAGGTTACATTTAAAAAAGGGATTACGTTTTTTTAATTTTTTTACCTACAGGTCTACACAACCTACTCCACATTTTCAAAGTGAATTTATTTTACTGAAAATGTTCCAAATTAATTTTAAAAATTGCCCGAAGATGTCTTGATTGCGGATGTCTTTACACCCCAGAGTTCATACTTGGTGGAAGCACCTTTGGCAGCCATTACAGCTGTGAGTCATGAGGGGAGGGGGGAGAGGAGAGGAGAGGAGGAGGGGAGAGAAGGGGAGTGGAGGAGGGGAGGAGGGGAGAGGAGTGGAGGAGGAGAGGAGGGGAGGGGAGTGGAGGAGGAGAGGAGGGGAGAGGTGGAGGGGATGACTAATCATATTCAACCATCTTTGAACAACTCTTGGCGCAACGTATATCCATCGTTTTTTATCTAAATTGCTCAGTAAATTTGGTTGGGATCATTGATGGAAAGCAATATTCAAACCTTGTCTCTGATTTCCAAGCAAATTTAAGTCAGGACTGAGACTGGACCCCTCAGGAACAATCAACACCTCTTGGAAAGCCATTGTGGTGTGTCTTTTGAATTAAAATGTGTGTTATTGTCCCGCTAAAAAAAACGAAACTAACTTTTTACCTGGGTTTCGCTCTTTTTATATTTATTTTGATCATGACAAGCTCCCCAGTCCCTACCGGTGACAAGCATACCCATAACATGATGCTGCCACCACATTACTTGAAAATACAGAGAGTTTCACTCTGTGCTGTATTGCATTGGATTTGACCCAAACCTGTAGTTTTTAATTTAGGCCATAAAGTTTACTTCTTTGCAGTGTTGTCTGCAAAGTATGCAGTATTAGTTAACAGCCTTGTTGCAATCAGAATGAATGGTTTGGAGTGGATTATTTAACAAAGGCATCCTTCTTTTCACTTTGTCATAAAGGTCAGTAATGTGGAGTGAATGAAATGTTGTTGATCCCTTTGTATTGTCAATTATTTTGGTATTCTTGTCACCGGCAGGGACTGGGGAGTTTGTCAGGATCAAAATAAATATGAAAGGGGCAAAGCCCAGGAAAAAACGTTGAAGGGGGAGGGGAGGGGAGGAGGGGAGAGGAGGAGAGGTGAGGAGAGTGGTAGAACCACCAACTGATATTGAAACAGATATCAGCACCATAGAAACTGTTTGCTGCAGAACCTGTACTATGGGTTGATATGAAGTCCATTAGACTAGCTGAGGGAAACACACACTGCTCTGTCAGCAGATTGCTTCTATCTCTTCCCATGTGTGAGCCCTGATGGAATTTGGGATGGGTACCAGCAGCAAACAAAGCTATTGACTCTGTGGAAACTGGAAACGTCTGTCAGATTGTCAGTCAATTGAATCCTGGGGTAGTTGAGGACTGCAGCATCCCCTATGGCTGGCCTATGCTATGGGTTAAAAACATATTGTGATAGTGGGAGATTGTTTTCTGTTAGGTCTTCTCTCCGTCTTCTTTTTTCCCTCGGAGCAGGAAACCGTATGTTCTCTTCATTATGGTTAACAGTTGCAGCATGGTGGCATTTCGCTGGGCCCTTTACTATTCAGATGCAGTATAGTATTGGATGTGGAGGTGTGTCTGCTGGTACTCCAGCCCTGCTGAATAATAGACTGTGAAGCCTCTCCCAGTGAGATACTGCAGGGCTGTTTCAGGGAACAGCAGAAAGATAAGACTGTGATGTCACTGCTAGTTATAGTAAAGCTCTGGGTCCAGCCTGTCACTGCTAGTTATAGTAAAGTTCTGGACCCAGCCTGTCACTGCTAGTTATAGTAAAGCTCTGGACCCAGCCTGTCACTGCTAGTTATAGTAAAGCTCTGGACCCAGCCTGTCACTACTAGTTATAGTAAAGCTCTGGACCCAGCCTGTCACTACTAGTTATAGTAAAGCTCTGGACCCAGCCTGTCACTGCTAGTTATAGTAAAGCTCTGGGTCCAGCCTGTCACTGCTAGTTATAGTAAAGCTCTGGGTGCCTGTCACTGACTAGTTATAGTGAAAGCTGGACCCTGCCTGTCACTGCTAGTTATAGTAAAGTTCTGTGTCCATCCTGTCACTGAGTTATAGTAAAGCTCTGGACCCAGCCTGTCACTACTAGTTATAGTAAAGCTCTGGACCCAGCCTGTCACTACTAGTTATAGTAAAGCTCTGGACCCAGCCTGTCACTACTAGTTATAGTAAAGCTCTGGGTCCAGCCTGTCACTGCTAGTTATAGTAAAGCTCTGGACCCAGCCTGTCACTGCTAGTTATAGTCAGCTGATCTGAGGGAAGTGGATGTGTCAGCTGATCTGAGGAGAGGGAAGTGGATGTGTCAGCTGATCTGAGGGGAGGGAAGTGGATGTGTCAGCTGATCTGAGGAGAGGGAAGTGGATGTGTCAGCTGATCTGAGGAGAGGGAAGTGGATGTGTCAGCTGATCTGAGGAGAGGGAAGTGGATGTGTCAGCTGATCTGAGGAGAGGGAAGTGGATGTGTCAGCTGATCTGAGGAGAGGGAAGTGGATGTGTCAGCTGATCTGAGGAGAGGGAAGTGGATGTGTCAGCTGATCTGAGGAGAGGGAAGTGGATGTATCAGCTGATCTAAGGAGGGGGAAGTGGATGTGTCAGCTGATCTGAGGAGAGGGAAGTGGATGTATCAGCTGATCTGCGGAGAGGAGGAGAGAAGAAAAGAAGGAGAGAACAACTTTTGATGGAATTTCACTTTGAACTCAGTGGTTCTTCACCATCTGTTATGAAAGTACCGGAGGGGTAAAGGAGGAGAATATCACTAGTTTTGCCGTCTGTCTGTAATCGGATTTCCTCGCTGCTGTGTTTCTAACAGTTAGACAGAAATCTAAGAGATTCTAATGGGACTGTATATACCGTACAAAAACTACACCAGACACCAAAATGCTGAAGTAAAATTCTGGGGGGTTCTGAGTGTCTACAGGGGATTCTAAATTGGATTATGAATCATGTCTGCAGCTTTCATTGACAAATGAAGTGGAATCATCAGTCACATCCAACCTGAAGGCTTTATATTTAAACTCCAGCTAGTCATGTAACCTATTGTACTTCTCACTATCAAATTGTTCAAAATGATGGATGTTGGTTTGGCTCTGATCTTGTTAAATGTATCTAGTACACATTCTCTCCTTCTCTCTTTGGATGGCTGCCTAAAAACCTGCAGCAGCTCTGCTACAGTACTGCTGCAGCCTGGCTTGCGTCCCAAATAGCACCCTATTCCTTATGTAGTGCACTACC
>NW_025533600.1:595000-671627 GCF_020615455.1 Coregonus clupeaformis | reverse complement strand
TATTCCCAGGCGGTCTCCCATCCAAGTACTAACCAGGCCCGACCCTGCTTAGCTTCCGAGATCGGACGAGATCAGGCGTATTTTTTTTTTAATCTTTTATTATAGAAACCAGACATGTTTACATCATTTCAATCATCGTTAAAGGGTGAACAGCCACCCTTTTACAAAATCAGAAAGAAAATACAATAAATTAACAATTAAAACACTCACCTAATCCAATTAATAGTTAAACACAAGTTTTCCATTTGATGACATTCTAATAAATGTACTCCCCCACACAAATTCTTTTTCAAAGTTGCCCCCACCATATCTCTGCATTATCTCTATATTTCCCTCCAACATACTCTAAAAAAGTACCTCCACACTCACACATTTCCCTTCATAATGCCCCAAGTTCCTTCTTAGTCTGTAGCTCAGCTGGTAGAGCACGGCGCTTGTAACGCCAAGGTAGTGGGTTCGATCCCCGGGACCACCCATACACAAAAAAAAATAAATGTATGCACGCATGACTGTAAGTCGCTTTGGATAAAAGCGTCTGCTAAATGGCATATTATTATATTATTATAGTCTTACAGCATATCGAGCATGACTTAAAACATAATTAACCAAATTAAAATTCAAAACTTTACTTTTCCCATTAATACCAAAAAGAAAAAATCTCCTCCATTCCACCCCATTAAAAATCTCCTCCCCCCAATGTTTCACTAAAAGCTCCTTTAAAAACTCATGAAAACCTCTTATTCTACTGCATTCAATGAAAAAGTGCATAAAGTTTTCCACCTCTATATGACAAATGTCACATTCTCTATTAATATTTCTGTTGATTTGATGTAAGACCACATTAGTAAAAAATCCTATTATGTTTTATTTTAAAATCATTGTCTTCACATTCTATGGAATTCCCCTTTACATTAACATTCCTCCATATTGACTTCACATCCAAATCTACAAAAACCTCCGACCACACTTTCTCAGAAGCAGGCACTCTTATCTCTTTTAAAATACATTTACTATAGACTGTTTTAACTTTCAAGCCTGACAAATCACGTTTCACTCCACCACTTTCATAAAATAAAACCGGCAAACCCCTGGCTCTCTTAACCGCCCCTGTATTTATTAAAACACCCCATTCCTCCGGAATGCACCCTAAAATTCTCTTATACATATTTTCTACTGTAGTTTTGCTTATTTCATCATCAACCTCAACAACATTGTCATAAATAGCTTGTACCGGTAGAAACCCCGGCCTGACCTCATATAGAATATCACCAATCTGTCGCATCCCAGCTCTCATAAAATATTTACAATACAACATTGTATTATTATATTTGATCTTTGGATTCAAAAAGATAGGCTGATTTAAAATATTTTCCAAACTGTTACATTCATAAGAAATGTGTGGTAAAACCTGCCCCCAAGCCTCGAAAACTTCCTTATAAAACAAAGGTATATTTCCCAACATTTCTTGTTTTACACTCATTAATAAACCATTATCCCCTATCCTCCCAACCTCCTGCAAATACTCTGCAAAAAACTTTTTCCACCCGTAATCTAATTCCCCATATAAATACTTCCGAACCATTTTCACTCTTATTGCTATTTTCCTCACCCTTAGATCCACTAACTTCAAGCCCCCTCCTCATAACCCGCAATCAATGTTTTAAAAGCGATTTTCGCCCCCTTCCCATCCCATAAAAATTCAACTAAAATCTTATTCATTTCAATTAAAACCCATTCTGGCACATCTAAGACATTCATGACGTGAATACAAATTGACATCAGTAAAGAATTTATAACAATAACCTTCCCCTTTAATTTTAACAACCTCCCCTTCCACATATTTACAACCTTTCTGACTTTATTTATCACCCCACTCCATGTCAAATCCCTAGCTTCTTTTTCTTTTTACACCTAAAAAAACTCCTAACACCTTAAAATATTCTTTGGCCTCTTTAAAAGGAAAATTCCCCTCATTTACCTTCCCAATATACATTACAACAGACTTTTCCATATTAACTTTAGCTCCTGATGCTCTTCCATATACTTTAAAACCTTCTATTACCCTTTTTACACTGTCCTCATCTCTAACTGTTATAGTTGTGTCATCTGCATATTGGTGAATCAAACTAAATCCCCCCTGTGGAGTCTGTACACAATTAATAAAATTATCCTTCTTAAGAAAAGCCGCTAAAGGCTCAGCTGATAAAACATACAATAAAGCAGATAAAGGACATCCCTGTCTCACAGATCTCTCCAGAGTAAAAGAATCAGTTAAAACCCCATTGCATTTCACCCTACTTTTTGCATGTCTATATAATAATTTAATCCACCCTATTATTTTATTACCAAAGCCAAATCTTTCCAAGACCCTAAACATAAAATCATGTTCTACTCTATCAAAAGCCTTATTTAAATCTATGCTTAAAACAATACCTCCTATCTTATCCCCATTCATTTTGTGTATCACGTCTCTAATCGTATTAATTGTGTCAGCTATATCCCTCCCAGGAACACTATAATTCTGTGTTGGTGCTATAATATCATGTAAAACTCTCTTCATCCTATTCGCTAAAATTTTGGCCAAAATCTTATAATCCACATTTAATAAACTAATTGGCCTATAATTTTCCAATTTCACCTTACTCCCTTTGTTTTTATATAAAATAGTTATCATTCCTGTCACCATTGATTCTGATACACAATCATTCTCCTCCATATAGTGATAAACCTCCAATAAAATAGGTGCTACAAGACTTTCATAAATTTTATAAAACTCTGCAATGATACCATCTACACCAGGGCTCTTATTCACCTGTAAACCCTTTATCGCATCCATCACTTCATTTACTGTAATCTTCCCATCACACATCACCTTATCTTCTCCATTAATTTTCACCTCCACACTACCTAAAATCTCCTGTACACACCCCTCATCCACCTCCCCTTTTTTAAATAAGTCCTTATAAAAACTCTGCACTGTCTCTAAAATCTCTACATAATCATCTACTACTTCCCCCTTTACATTTTCAATCTGTCTAAGATATGTTCTTCTTTGAGTACTCTTCTCTAATCCAAGAAAAAAGAAGTGCATTTCTCCCCCCTCCAAAAATACTTTGCTTTGCTTCTTATAATGGCCCCCATACACTTATCCATGTCATATTTACTCAATTTTGCTCTCAACTCTAAAAACTTTTCTATATTATAATTAGGTTCACTGTCACACTTCCCCATTTCCTCAACCAATTTGGCTCTCAACTCATTTTCTTTTCTTTTCATCCTGCCTCTCTTTTTCCTTGCATATCTTATACTAAAAACTTTTATTTTTTCCTTAACCTTGTCCCACCATAAACACTTATCCTCCCCTTTCTGCTTATCCTCCATTTCACATATTATCAAAGATTTAAGTTGTTTACAATAATCCTCATCCCCCAAATAACTCGCATTCATACACCATGTACCACCTCCTATTCTTTCCTTGTCTAAACCCACCGAGAAATTTAAACATGCATGATCACTGAATGTTGTAAATACATACTTAACATCTTTCATACAATCCCTTAAATCTTCTTTAACTAAAATCAAATCTATTCTGGTGTGTTTTAATTCCCCTAAAACCACCTGCCTTCTAGAAAATTCTCGTTTATCGGGATTGTCATCTCTCCATATGTCAATAAGTTTTTTCTCAACCATCATTTTCTTTAAAACCCCTCTAGATGCATCATTTCTAAAAGCAGCTCCCCTTGTCATATCTAATCTGTCCAATTTCACATTAAAATCCCCCACCACGATGCAATTTCCCACACTCCATCGTCCCACTTCGACAAATAAAACCTTGCGCTCTATTTCGTTATTTGGCGCATAAACATTTATAATTCTAAACTTCATATCCATATACTCAAAATCTAAAACTAAAATTCTCCCATTATTATCATCATGTACATGTACCACTTTATCCACCACATCCTTTCTCACTAGAATAGCAACCCCACTAGAATTCCCTCTACCATTATTAACAAAAATAAAATCCCTCCATATTTGTTTTACTTTCAATACACAATCATTGTCCCAATGCGTCTCTTGTAGACATAAGATATCCACATTCTTCATTTGAACTATATTTTGAAATTTATCCATTGTCCTTAAACCATTTACATTTAGGGACACAAACTTAACCATTTCAAAAAATAATAAAATGAAAAGAAATACCTTCATTGTCCTCTACTTTTTGTCCTGTTTCTTTCCTCTTCTATCCTTCTTCTCCCCGCGTCGCTTTCCTCTTCCTGTAGCTTTC
This sequence comes from Coregonus clupeaformis, assembly GCF_020615455.1. Classification (NCBI taxonomy): domain Eukaryota; kingdom Metazoa; phylum Chordata; class Actinopteri; order Salmoniformes; family Salmonidae; genus Coregonus; species Coregonus clupeaformis. Next base: position 667,336 of record NW_025533600.1, on the reverse strand, counting down.
CCTTAGTTTTTCTACCTTTGCCCCTTCGTCCGTATCAGATATCTCCTCCAAGCCCATTTCGTCCAACCAACTCAAGTTCTTTACTCCCACATCCGTTGTGCTCCCCGTATCTCTCTCCGTCTCTGGTATTGTCGTCAAAATCAAACTCCCCTCCATGTCTTCACCCCCTGAGGTACTCGCAGGGCCTGAGCTTTCCCCCAAAATCTGCGCGTCCACAGTGCCTCCACCCAGCCCGATCCCCCCCCTCCTCCTGTAAACTCCCTCTTCTCATCTCTGAGTCCAAGCTGCTCCCTATTTCGTCTGCCTTTTGCTCTTCCATCTCTCCCCCTTCCTCCACATCCTCTTCCCCATCCTCTTCTTCTCCTCCCGGTGATACATCAGCTTCTATTAAGAGGTCCTGGCTCTCCTCCTTGCTTACAACCTCTCCACAGTTGCACTCATCGGTTCCCTTCCGACATCCTGCGCAAACTGCCCTATCCCTCGCTCCAGCACATTCCCTCGCATAGTGTCCCTGGTTTCCGCACTTAAAACACCTAAAGTCAGGGCAGTCCTTTAAAATATGTCCAGGTTGAATACACAGGCGACATACCCTAACCTGCTTGTCATGAATCACCCTGAAATATTCACCACCCTCCATTGTCTCGAACTTAGTGGAATACGGCAAGGACTGCACGGTGTCCGTGAACTTTACCTTACAGTATCTTGTCCCATCCACGATTTCCGTCCCCGGCCAGACTCTCCTTCTGATTTCTGAGACCGCAGCTACACCCCAGCTCCGCGAGTTTATCCAGTATAGCTCCGTCTTCGATATAAACTGGCAAATTCATAAACGAGACTATGAGTTTGTTTGCCATCATGTCTCTCGCCATTACCTTCGTGTTCTTAATCATGAACCCATCCATTAAACACTCTTTTCCATTTTCATCCCCCCATCGTGACTTCATATTTCCTTTCTCCTTTTATTCTGCACCCCACCACCTTTCCGCACACATCTTTAATTGATCTTAGTAATTCCATCGTCGTTATCTTGTCTTCTCCCATCAATTCCACTGCCACTGTTCGTTCCTTGCCGTATTTTGAACCACCTTCAGGTCCAAGTTTTGTCCGTTGTGCATTGCCTTTGTCTTTATCCGTTCCATTATTCTTTGCCATGTTGTCCGTCATTAACCAAACAGAAAAAAAAAGTCTAAAAAAACTCACCCCCAAGCAGCAGAACTGCAAGGGGGGGGGGGAAACTAACTAACCTTAACCTTAATTGAATTCAAAATCAAACAATTGTCCTTCAATAAACTAAGAAACTCAAGCAAATAGTTCTCTCCCAAACACTCACTTACAGCTTAATCACCTGCACCTGTCTCACTCAACTCACCGGAAGGGCGTATTCAGGCTGGTATGGCAGTAAGCGAGGGAACAACTCTTGGTACACTATATAAAGTCAATGTGTCACTCACGCTGAACGGGACGCAGATAAGTATCCACACTGTGACACACACTGAAGAAGCTCTAACCTTGCTTACATTTCCAGTCTATATTTTTGAGTCTTGTGGGGGGGAAAGAGGGCATGTCCTATGTTGACTTATGACAAGTTCATGGACTAGGGCCCTATAAAATAGGCGTTGCGGACGGAATCCAGACATTCAACCGAAATTCAACAATATTCAAAAATGTATTGAACTTAGTAGGAAATCAACTAAATCTATTCAACTTGTTAGAAAACGCATTCATTTGCCTAAGTGAATCATAAGACATGAACAAAATGCATCAGTGATTCGTATTTCCATAAAACTTTCTGAAACGGCACAGGAATGCCCCTGTCTGTGTGCATGTGTGCGGTGCGTGCGTATGTCTACACGTATGTCTACACTGTAGCCGTTAGCGATGATGCTAATGATAACCTTCTTCTGGTAGGGAAGGAATGGCTTTCCCCAAAACCTTCTCAAGTAAATGTTAACTTCAAAGCAGCCTATGCCTGCCTGGCAAAATTATACAGTGATAATATACATCAATCCAGTGGCCATTTGTCTGGCAAACTCTGCAATCACATGAGCGCTACAGCAACACCGCTTAACCAAACAAAAGTCTCTTCTGCTTCTTCTTCTGCTTCTTCTTCAATGACGTTTAACTGCGGTTGGCATCCAATTTGTTGCATTACCGCCACCTACTAGACTGGAGTACAACTCCCTTATCTTTTTCTTGAAAAATAAAACAACCTACCATCTAACACTACACTCACGAATTCAACATTATTACTAATAATTAACCCCACCCCTTCTCCACTATTTAAATATATTTACTCCTACCTCATGCCCTCAACCTGAAATGATGGGACATCACCACTTAACACTCCCTGTAACTCTTCTGATGTCAAGTCTCGCACACCCAAATACCTCTCTGCAGCTGCCACCACAACCTCCATTTTCTTCAACTTGCGTTCCATCCCTGCAGTACAATTAATAACCATTGCTATAAACGCTAAAAATCCAATCTTACAGAAACATATATCACTTTCTTGCCTATCCCTCTGTACTGGTACATATCTCCTACTCTCACCACTCCCCCCAATGACCCCTCTTCGTCTACTTTCTTCACTGCCTCCGCATATTAAAGGTCTCTTCCTGGTGCACGCTTGCATTTAAAGGTAACTACACCCCAAAAATCTAAATGTCTTCCTTTTTTCCCAGACCTCAAAAATGGCCTCCTGATAGGGTTTAAACATTGTTGTGGACATAGAACATCCAATTGTGCTGTTTTTCTATTAAAAATGTGTACTTTTGAGAGCGGAAACCTGCAAAAACAGGGACAAGCGGTCAACGGGGAAATCTAAAAGGAGAAAAGGGAACTTGGGGAAAAAACGGAATCAGGCAAAATATCGAAGGGATTTTATAGTGCCCTAATGGGACTACAGACATTGACAGTCTCCTAGACTAAAAACAAAGGCTGAATGTACTGCCTACATTTTGAGGGAAACGCACTGTCCATTATTTCATTTGATCAGGGCAGGGCAGCACATACAAACTGCATTTAGTCCAATAAAAATACATGATATTATTAGGGTGATAAATAAAAGGTAGTTGCTCCATGACACAAGAGTACACCCTACTGGAACAAAATGCTTACAGCACCTGGTATTCCCAGGCGGTCTCCCATCCAAGTACTAACCAGGCCCGACCCTGCTTAGCTTCCGAGATCGGGTGTATTCAGGCTGGTATGGCCGTAAGCGAGGGAACAACTCTTGGTACACTATATAAAGTTAATGTGTCACTCACGCTGAACGGGACGCTGAACAGGTAGCAGCTCCCATCACGTCCCTGCTGAAGGGGGGCCCGGTGCGTTTGCAGTGGTCGGCTGAGGCGGACAGGGCGTTTGGTAAACTGAAGGACCTGTTCACTTCGGCTCCGATTCGGACCCCGCTTTAGCGTTCCAGGTGGAAGTGGACGCGTCAGAGGCCGGTATTGGGGCAGTACTGTCTCAACGCTCAGGCACGCCTCCTAAGCTCCGTCCCTGCGCTTTTTATTCTAAGAAGCTCAGCCCGGCGGAACGAAATTATGACGTAGGGGACAGGGAGCTGCTAGCCGTGGTTCAAGCCCTAAAGGTGTGGAGGCATTGGCTTGAGGGGGCTCAACACCCTTTTCTCATTCTGACTGACCATCGTAACCTGGAGTACATCCGGGCAGCTAGGAGATTGAACCCTCGTCAGGCTAGGTGGAACATGTTTCTGACCCAGTTCGTTTTTAGGATAACTTGTATCCCAGGGTCCCAGAACGGTAAGGCAGACGCCCTGTCCCGGCGGTATGACACAGAGGAGAGGTCCATTGAGCCCACTCCCATACTGCCGGAGTCTTGTCTGGTGGCACCGGTGGTGTGGGAGGTCGATGCGGAAATCGAGCGGGCGTTACGCACCGACCCTACTCCTCCAGAGTGTCCAGTGGGGCGGACGTACGTTCCGCTCGAGATCCGTGATCGTCTCATATATTGGGCTCATATGTCACCCTCCTCTGGACATCCAGGTATTGGCCGGACAGTGCACTGCCTTAGTGTTAAGTACTGGTGGCCAACATTGGCTAGGGACGTGAGGGTTTATGTCTCCTCCTGCTCGGTGTGCGCTCAGTGTAAGGCGCCTAGACACCTGCCCAGGGGGAAGTTACAACCCCTGCCCGTTCCACAATGGCCGTGGTCTCACCTCTCGGTAGACTTTGTCACGGACCTTCCCCCCTCTCAGGGGAATACCACTATTCTGGTCGTTGTGGACCGGTTCTCTAAGGCCTGTCGTCTCATCCCAATGCCGGGTCTCCCTACTGCCCTACAGACCGCTGAGGCTTTGTTTACCCACGTCTTCCGGCACTACGGGGTTCCCGAGGATATAGTGTCTGATCGGGGTCCCCAATTCACCTCTAGAGTCTGGAGGGCGTTCATGGAACGCTTGGGGGTCTCGGTTAGCCTTACCTCGGGTTTCCACCCTGAGAGTAATGGGCAGGTGGAGAGAGTGAACCAGGATGTGGGTAGGTTTCTGAGATCGTATTGCCAGGGCCGGCAGGAGGAGTGGTCGGGTATATCCCCTGGGCAGAGATGGCCCAGAACTCTCTTCGCCACTCCTCTACTAACCTGACCCCTTTCCAGTGTGTTCGGGTATCAGCCGATTCTGGCACCATGGCATCAGAGCCAGATCGAGGCTCCTGCGGTGGATGAGTGGTTTCGGCGCTCTGAGGAGACGTGGAACGCTGCACACGTACATCTGCAGCGGGCTATCCGTAGGCAGAAGGCGAGCGCCGATCTCCACCGCAGTGAGGGTCCAGTATACGCACCTGGAGATCGAGTCTGGCTCTCGACTCGAAACCTGCCCCTTCGCCTGCCCTGCCGGAAGCTTGGTCGGCGGTTTGTGGGGCCATTTAAAGTCCTGAGGAGATTGAACGAGGTATGTTACAAGTTACAACTGCCTAATGATTATCACATTAACCCCTCGTTCCATGTGTCTCTCCTCAGGCCGGTGGTAGCTGGTCCACTCCAGGACAGAGAGATAAGAGAGACTCCTCCGCCCCCACTGGACATCGAGGGGGCTCCGGCGTACTCAGTCCGGTCCATTGTGGATTCGAGACGTCGGATGGGTGGTCTACAATATCTCGTGGAGTGGGAGGGGTACGGTCCGGAGGAACGGTGCTGGGTGCCTAGGAGGGACATTTTAGATCCCTCCCTCCTGACGGAGTTCCACCGTAGTCATCCCACGCGCCCTGCTCCGCGTCCTCCTGACCGTCGCCGAGGCCGGGGTCGGCGTCAAGGGGGGGGGTACTGTCACGAATACCGCCGAGGCTGCTCCTCCTCCTTGCTCGGGCAGGCTTCGGCGTTCGTCGTCCCCGGAGTACTAGCTACTACCACTTGTATGTTCTCGATGTTTGTTTGGTCTTGTCTAGTTGGTCGCACCTGTTTCGTCTTCTGTATTGATTATGTCACCTATACGTTTCCTTTGGTTTTGTTTGCAGTTGTGTGTTATTGTCTGCCTGTCATTTGGTGTCAAGGTTCGGTACTTTTGTGTTTAAGAGTATTTTACGCATTGCGCGTATTAGTTCGCCTCCGGTGTTTTCGAGGCCATTTACTTTGTATTGTTCATGAGTCTCAGTAAAGTCATGTTGACTTATCCTCTGTGTCCTGCGCCTGACTTCACCACCACATCCACATCAACAACGTGACAAAGAGAGAATGGAGGGATGGCAATTGGATAATGAATTACCAATATTACCTAAGTGATTGTTTAGGTAGGTGGTAATATTGACACATGGGCAAATCATGTGTCAAAGGGGGGATGGTAGGATTAAATAATAAATATATACGAAGGAGAGGACAAAATACTTAAAAAAAAAAAAAAAAACAAGAATAGAAATTGAGAGCTGAACATGTGTGAAGATAATTTATTAACCACACCCGTATGTCAGAGGTTTTGTGCCCCACAGGTGAACTAAAGGAGAAGGTGACCCACTCTATCTAACCAGGAGACTGGTGAGCATCCAGTCCCTAAAGAAGAAAAACTGGAAGCAGGCCTGTTGGGAAGGGCCCTATCAGGTTATATTGGTCACTGCCTTTGCCAGCAGAATAGCTGAGAGATCCACCTGGGTGCATGTCACACACTGCAAAAAGGTAAACCCAGCTACACCTGACGAACAAACACAGAGTTAGGAGAAAGAACCGATCACCACGAGGGCTCGGGGGTTGGCTCCTTAACGAAGATTCCCTTACCTTGTCTGATCATCCCTGTGTGAGTTCGATAGAAGGTAAAGCAATGGGTTGGCCTCCGGGGTCTGACATGTTCTCAGGGCGAGGGTGGGGATTCACAGGTCTCCTGACGGTAGGTAGCTGTCTGATTGTGGGGGCCATATTCCTAACACACTCAAACCTTCCTGATCCGCCAGAAGTAGTAGTTAACCTAACACAAGTTGATAAAATAATACCTGAGCACAGTCTACGAAGGCATAGGAGACAGCTAGACGTAGGGAAAGGGGAAGTACTAGGGACTTTAGGGAAGGACATCACCTTTTGAGGTCTTTGCGGACGAGTTGGGGACTACTGGCTGGTAGTATCGTAAAGGATGGGAGATATATATGTATGTCACCATGTACATCCTGGGACTATGTAGTTGCTCATACCAAGCGGGGGGATATGTCAATCTCCATACACAGTTTAAGGACAGGTGTAGTATTGTGAAAGTAGGGAATTACCAGAAATGGCAGTGCGACCCATATAAGGGTAGGTACTGTCTGAAAGTCCGAATTACGCTAAAACAGGTTACAGACCTGAACAAGTGAGATATCCTCTTCAACTGGGGCACCCTATAGAGTAAACCTCTCTGAGGGAGGTAGTGAGACCGGGGCTGTGGTGAAGATAGTGCAAACTATAGACCTGAAGGAAGTAGTACAGGTGGAGACGGGGTATAGAGATCTTAACCTGTGGTTGAAATGGATTTAGTATACGGCAAGAACTATGTCTAAAGAGGACTGTTATGCCTGTGGGACAGCCAAACCAAGGTTAACAACTACTCCGTTCCCCTTGACAGGCTTTTAACTCTCCGTCAGGTTTATCCTCCATGATTAAATTGTTCAAGCCACCTGGGAATGTGGTGAAGGAGTCTTGTAGTAACTTGCACTATCTGTATCCCCCGATAACAAAGTCACCCCGACCTAGGTTGCCTCCATTTGAAGTCTCAGGGGATTCTTATTATTGTTTTTCTAGGACTAATAAGATAGGATACCGGGTAGGGCATCTTAGCTCCTGCTCCCACACAGAGAATGTCACAACTAAAGAGACCATGACTAATCTCTCCTCTTTGTTGCATCCAGAGGATTTTAGGAACCAAAACCAGGCCTGTGCTGACATCTGATGTTTGTGTGGTGATAACAGATTGTGAACTCACCTACATACGCAAACAATCAAACGTGTCAGAGACTGGTGAGTTGTCACGTAGAAAGTGGGACCTCCTCCCGGGATCCTTTGATGAAAGGATATATATTGATGGGATAGGAGTACCTCGAGGGGTTCCAGAAGAATTCAAAGCTAGGAATCAGATCGCAGCTGGGTTTGAATCAAGTATTTTCTGGTGGTCAACAATTAATAAAAACGTAGATTGGATAAATTATATTTACTATAACCAGCAAAGATTTATAAACCACACTCGTGATGCAATAAAGGGATTGGCTGAGCAGACAGTGGCAACTAGCTTATTGGCATGGCAGAATAGAATAGCTTTAGATATGCTTTTGCCTGAGCGGGGTGGAGTTTGTGTTCTGTTTGGATCTATGTGCTGTACTTTCATCTCCAACAATACAGCACCGGACGGGTCCATGACCAAAGCGCTTCAGGGACTCACCATGCTGGCGAACGAACTGGCTGAGAACTCTGGTATTGATAGCTCCCTAAACGGTTGGTTTGATAACATATTTGGTAAATGGAAAACTATTGTTGTAACTATTCTGGGTGAAGTTATAGCTTCTATGGGTATACTTGTTCTTTGTGGATGTTGTCTTATTCCCTGTGTCCGAGGGTTGGTGAGAAAGGAGATGGAGTAGGCGGTTTCCCAACAGATGGTGAGATACGGCCCAATCCCGGACTCCGACCTAAGGAATGACGGATATGACCTACCAGGCTTCGTGGAGTGACACCCTAGAGGGTGTCTAAAGGGGGCCAAAATTTACTTCCCTGTTTGTGTTTTATGTTTTAGTAATCTTGTGTTTTGTGTTCTATTAATCCTGTGTTTTATGCTTTATTAATCAAGTTAACCATTGTGAATGTTTGTCTTTCCTTATGTGAAGGTTTGAAGTTCCTGGGTGGCTGGTAGCCAATCTAGTACAGTTGGGTGTAGATGGAAGGACTGAAGGCCTTTTTATTATCATTATTGCCTATTAATAAAAGTGTGATTCTTTTTGTTTGTATTGTATTTTAATGAGTGACACCCTGTGTTTTCTTATTTTGGGTTCACACCCAGTGGGTGTGAAAAGGGGGATTGTGGGGATCTAGATGTGATGACTAGCTTAGAAAGAATGCATTAATGATTAAACATAAAAGGTTTGTACTGTACTGATATAAATTGTTTCACATAACAAGCTGTGATTCATGTGAGGAACGTTAGGGGGTAGGATGAGATAAGACTTGTATTTCTCACAGACACATACACACTTCCGCTTTGTTAAACCATCATACTCAAGGACATGTGTACTGCAAAAAGGTGCTGACTCTACAGGGTGTGATGATAACAACTTATGCCTGGCAACAGTGTGCAACAGTGGAGCGCCAAGGGGCTGGGACCAGCCTGTGCGCCAACGGATAGGCTGAGTAAGTGTAAACCACGCTCAGTCTCTACTCTGATTGGCCAGCAGGGAGCGGGAACTATCTCTGTCAGAGTATTTTAAGAAGAACTCATAACAATGGCTTAGTTCTCTGAGTGCTGTTAGAAATAGCGTAATTCAAATCTGGTATTGGAATAAGAGAAAACATAATCAAGAGATATTCAATCCAAGCTAAATGTATTATATGCTAAATGTATGTATGATAAGTATGATGGTTCGTATACGGGCTCATTGAAATACCACGCAGGGCAGACAGAGAACTGATCCATTGTTACAGGCTGTTCTTTACATTTACATTTACCTGACAGTGATAGTTCCCGCTCCTTGCTGGGCCTATCAGGGTAGAGACTGAGCGTGGTTTAGACTTACTCAGCCAATCCGTTGGCGCACAGGCTGGTCCCAGCCCCTTGGCGCTCCACTGTTGCCAGGTGTCTAGTTGTTTTGCAACTTATCCAGAAAGTCAGCACTTTTTGCAGTACACATCCTTGAGTATGATGGTTTAACAAAGAGGCAGTGTGTATGTGTCTGTGAGAAATACAAGTCTTATCTCATCCTACCCCCTAACGTTCCTCACATAAATCACAGCTTGTTATGTGAAACAATTTATATCAGTACAGTACAAACCCTTTATGTTTAATCATTAATGCATTCTTTCTAAGCTAGTCATCACATCTAGATCCCCACAGTGCCCTGTGTGGTATTTCAGTGGACCTGTATATACGAACATCATATTTACCATTGAAGTGGTTTGCATTAATTAAAATACTAGTCTATTTTAGAAGACGTGTATTGACCTCTTTTGTTCCTAATACCAGATTTGAATTGACGCAACTTAACAGACATTATTTCCAGACTCACTTTAAGTACAGTTCCTCCTTAGGAGGCCTGTCTGGGAAACGGTGGTCCCCAGCGGGAGGACTGTCCACAAAGATAGGGGTCGGGAAAACACTGTCCTCCTCAGAACGCTCCCCCTCAATCTGTGTGGGTGCAAGACTGCTCGCGCCTGACAGGGAAAGCAGTCACATCTGCGCTGCCCGGGTTTCCCTCGATTTTCTCCTCAGACTCCCGGCTTGCAAAACAACTGCCCGCTTGCAAAACAACTGAAACGATTCGCCCCCATGGCGGACTTCTCCGGCGCCTCCATGCGGATGAGGGCGAAACAGGGCTCATCTGCTTCCTCTTGACAGAGCACTTCCTCCTCTCTCAGTATGATACTTCTTTGGGAAGCGTAGTATTGCTTTCAGAAAGGTACACAGAAAAGGCTGGTCATTACAATACGTTAATTAATTTGTCGAATATTTTATATAGATTTCATGATACTTGAATATCACTTAATATTGCATGAAATGTATCAAAGTTCCCTAAACACATAACACGCTGTCGCAAAAAAGAAAATGTATAGGCCATGAATTTTCTTAAGTGCTCGTTAAGGTAGCGTGGCCGAGTGGTCTAAGGCGCTGGATTTAGGCTCCAGTCATTTCGATGGCGTGGGTTCGAATCCCACCGCTGCCAGTACGTTTTTTTAAAACCTTGCCTTGCATTCATTTTGAGAAATACATTTACATTTTAGTCATTTAGCAGACACTCTTATCCAGAGCGACTTACAGTTAGTGAGTGCATACATTTTTCATATAATGTACGTACTGGCAAAACGTACATTATAGACCACTTGACCTTGACGTAATTTCAACTGCAACCTTTTATGGTGTTGCTGTATGAGTTGCTCCCCAATGTGGCGCATGTATCATAGTACAGCCTGGCATTTGAAACAGGTTAACGCATCTTGTCGTTTATTGTCATGAGTCTTTTTTCTGGAGGCAGAACGATGTCCCATTGTATAGGCCAGCTGCAAAGTCAATATTGGCTATATTAATTTAAGATTAGGGTTAGGCGTTAGGCGTTAGGGTTAGGCATTAGGTTTAGCAGTGTGGTTACGGTAAGGGTTCAAATCAAATCAAATCAAATTATATTTGTCACATACACGTGTTTAGCAGATGTTATTGCGGGTGTAGCGAAATGCTTGTGCTTCTTGCGCCAACAGTGCAGTAATATCTAACAAGTAATATCTAACAATTTCACAACATATACCCAATACACACAAATCTAGTAAGGAATGGAATTTAAGAATATTTACATATATGGACAAGCAATGACAGAGCGGCATGGACTAAGATACAGTAGAATATTATAGAATAGAATACAGTATATACATATGAGATGAGTAGTGCAAGATATGTAAACATTATTAAAGTGACTAGTGTTCCATTTCTTAAAGTGGCCAGTGATTTCAATAGGCAGCAGCAGCCTCTAATGTGCAAGTGATGGCTATTTAACAGTCTGATGGCCTTTAGATAGAAGCTGTTTTTCATTCTCTCGGTCCCAGCTTTGATGCACCTGTACTGACCTCGCCTTCTGGATGATAGCGGGGTGAACACGCAGTGGCACGGGTGGTTGATGTCCTTGATGATCTTTTTGGCCTTCCTGTGACATCGGGTGCTGTAGGTGTCTTGGAGGGTGGGTAGTTTGCCCCCAGTAATGCATTCGGCAGACCGCACCACCCTCTGGAGAGCCCTGCGGTTGCGGGCGGTGCAGTTGCCGTACCAGGCGGTGACACAGCCCGACAGGATGCTCTCAATTGTGCATCTGTAAAAGTTTGTGAGGGTTTTAGGTGACAAGCCAAATTTCTTCAGCCTCCTGAGGTTGAAGAGGCTCTGTTGCGCCTTCTTCACCACACTGTCTGCGTGGGTGGACCATTTCAGTTTGTCAGTGACGTGTACGCCAAGGAACTTGAAGCTTTCTACCTTCTCCACTGCGGTCCCGTCGATGTGGATGGGGGGTGCAACCTCTGCTGTTTCCTGAAGGTTAGGGTTAGGTTTAAAATCAGATTTTATGACTTTCTGTCCCATTGTCACAAAAACGACAAACAGTTGTGTTTAGTAAGGCTTTATTCCGTTCATGTCATTCAGCAAAACATATTATTTAATAACTGGTTTATCATATTGCAATATTTGAATTGAAGAAAAATGGAAGAGCACTGGGAGCAATTAAATATTTATCAGATACACACCATAAACATAAAAACGATTCTTGATACAAAATAGTAATTGGCATTCAACATGGAAAGGCTTTCTCTTTTTTCCAAAAGCTTATAAAATGACTATGACTGGTTGATTAAATCCTACAGACTAAATGTGAATCACAACAAATCCCTCACCAAAGTAGATGAGGAGGGAAGCATGCATTATTATGAATGACAATCAACATGTTTATATATATATCTTTTTTTTAAAGGGTGGCTATTTAAAGAATCTCAAATATAACATTTATTTTGATTTGTGTAACACTTTTTTGGTTACTATTTGATTCCATAGGTGTTATTTCATAGTTTTGATGTCTTCACTATTATTCTACAACATAAAAAATTTGTAATGAGTAGGTGTGTCCAAACCTTTGACTGGTAGTGCATATATCAATCAATGCAAAGATGAATTATTTTTACTAAAACTTCAGTTTTCACTTCAGTCCAACAAAATGTTTAATTCCTAATTTCACAGAAAGTCATACCATGTAGTAGCCTAATACTTTGGGAGTCTGGTATGACGTACACCTACACACACCTAAACAAAACTACTTAAAAAATCAAAATACGTTTAAGGAATGGTCAATAGGTTTATGACCATATTAAAGCACTGTCCTGTATTCACATTATGATTCTCTGGTTCAATATAAGAACCTCTTTCTCAAGAAAATAACCCCAGATATATGATACACTCCACCCTATGGAAGGCAATAGAGTTTGAACAAAGCACCATATTATTTCAACATATTCTACATACTACACATTTTATCATCATCCATCTACAGCCCTAGTTAACTGTACTATAACATGATATACCATGACAAACATTATAGAAGGACGGAGTTGCTAGCATTAGGTCAACCGTATGTGGTATATTAATGTGGTCTTCTATGTGTATCTGGATGTGCACTATGCATGCTTTCTATCATTGCTTTTAGCTTGGCGTAAGGCCAAGACCATAGGTACCCGAGAAAGGCGGATAACAAATGAAACGTATTAGTGAGTGTATTAGCTGTGTTAAGATTTAGGCTGGGTCTTAGTGGGCTGTTATTTGAGTTTTAGCCACAGTAGCTGCCTAGTGTTCCCAGAGACAGGAGCAAAGCAGGAGGACAGCCAGGCTGAACCCCAAAACCAGCAGAAGGACCAGGAGCAGGGGAACAGTCCGAGAGGGGCCTAGGAGGGAGGGCCTGGAGCGGGATGGTCGGGACCGTATGTACTGGTCCACTGAGTCCCTCAGGCTGTAGCGTCTGGGGCAGTAGCCCAGGTCTCGACGGGCCTTCTCGATCTTGAAGGTGTGGCTCACTGCAATGTTCCTCACCTGGGAGGATGGAGAGAAGATTCAGGGAAATGGTAGCCAGGTACCTGACTGTTTCTGCATTCAACAAAGTTAACTGTCTTGGTTGTTAAGACAATGACCTGTTGGTTAAAGCAGAAACAGACTGCCACCCAACACCCAGTTAAAGGAAATAGAGTTATACAAGCTGTTTAGGAGAAGAGTGTTAGTGGTCTGTACTGTGCCCCTGTCTCTAGCCCCCACCTCCTTGCCAAGAAGGCAGCTTAAGAAACTCAACAGCACTCCTCCACTCATGCCCAATCAGGGTGTACTGAGATGGGCATAGTGCTCAGTACTGCCTGGGAGGCAGGTTAGGAGCACTGGAGCTTCAAGGGGGTTAGACTCCATGCTAATGGATTTGAATAACCTCAGTTTACCAACATCCTGCCGCCTCCTGTGTGACGGATGTCTCTCTGGTCCCTATATCCCCTTACCGCACGGAGGATACGATGTCTGCATGGAAAATACCTGTAGTGACAGAAGCTCTCAGACAAACCCGGTGGCTCAGTGTAACGTGTAACAGAGATTCAGCAAATATACTATTGTCTCTTTGGGGAAAATCCATTTGAATTAAATCACTTTTTGACAGCACCCCTTTTGATGTGAATGAAACCTTCCATACATATTTGCCCATTGTAGAAGTGCTCAGAAAGGGACTTTTTGTAACCTGAATGTCAAAATATATGAAAGTGCTCAAAGTTGACCCCTTTTGCATAGCCCACCATACCATGAGACATCCATGTCTTCATCACTGGAAAATATAAATGGTTGAGATTGATATAATTTAAAAGCTTATGAACAGGGTTTCAAACTATTTAATAATTTATTGAAAAAATGTTTTTTAATAAAGATTGTACTTTTTAACCATTAACGTCAATTGTCTAAGAATGCGTAAACTTCAATTATTTTAACATTTGCATATGTTGTGGCTTAGACCCTATTTTACATAATCTGAGGTTTTTGTGTTGTGCCCACTGTTGGTTGAGACACATGCTCGTGAATACAGGGTGGGTGTCATGTTTTGGCTGATAGATTTCAATTTTCAAATGGTACCACAAAGATGGTTGGAGGTCCAGACATAAGAGAATGTTGACTTGGATGGGAATATGTGTTGTTTTAAATTATACTGTCAATCCTCCATAGGAAACATATTGAAATCATAGAAATATAGATAATAGAATAGACATTACCATTTAAATTGACATTCAATGGCGGGTGGACCAGCTGCCATCTTTGTGGTATTAATAAGAAGTTAAAATTTCAATTAAATTGACATTTCAATGGTGTACCAGATCAATTGCAGTGGTCTGAAGGGATAGGTCCATTCTATGAATTCTATCTGAAGGGATAGGTCCATTCTATGAATTATATTTCTATGATTGAAATGACACCCACCTTTTTATTCAAGAGTATATTGTGTCTTAACTGATGGTGGGCACAAGACAAAAACCTTAAATGATGTAAAATAGGGTCTAAGCTACAACATCTGCAAATATGAAAAAAGTATTTGTTTTGATTAAAAACTATATCAACCGTTTATCTTTTCCAGTGATGAAGACATGGATGTCTCATGGTATGGTGGGGTATGCAAAAGGATCAAACTTTGAGCACTTTTACACTATATATACAAAAGTATGTGGACACCCCTTCAAATTAGTGGATTCGGCTATTTCAGCCACACCCATTGCTGACAGGTGTATAAAATCGAGCACACAGCCTTGCAATCTCCATAGACAAACATTGGCAGTAGAATGGCCTTACTGAAGAGCTCAGTGACTTTCAACGTGGCACCGTCACAGGATGCCACCTTTCCAATAAGTCAGTTCGTCAAATTTCTGCCCTGCTAGAGCTGCCCTGGTCAACTGTAAATACTGTTAGTGTGAAATGGAAACGTCTAGGAACAACAACGGCTCAGCCGCGAAGTGGTAGGCCACACAAGCTCACAGAACGGGACCGCCAAGTGCTGAAGTGTGTAGCGCGTAAAAATTGTCTGTCCTCGGTTGCAACACTCACTATCGAGTTCAAACTGCCTCTGGAAGCAACGTCAGCACAATAACTATTCGTCGGGAACTTCATGAAATGGGTTTCCATGGCCGAGCAGCTGCACACAAGCCTAAGATCACCATGCGCAATGCCAAGTGTCGGCTGGAGTGGTGTAAAGCTCGCCGCTATTGGACTCTGGAGCAGTGGAAAAGCATTCTTTGGAGTGATGAATCACGCTTCACCATCTGGCAGTCCAAAGGACGAATCTGGGTTTGGCGGATGCCAGAAGAACGCTGCCAATGCATAGTGACAACTGTAAAGTTAGGTGGAGGAGGAATAATGGTCTGGGGCTGTTTTTCATGGTTTGGGCTAGGCCCCTTAGTTCCAGTGAAGGGAAATCTTAACGCTACAGCATACAATGACATTCTAGACGATTCTGTGCTTCCAACTTTGTGGCAACAGTTTGGGGAGGGGCCTTTCCTATTTCAGCATGACAATGCCCCCGTGCACAAAGCAAGGTTCATACAGAAATGGTTTGTCGAGATCGGTGTGGAAGAACTTGACTGGCCTGCACAGAGCCCTGACCTCAACCCCATTGAACACCTTTGGGATGAATTGGAACGCCGACTGCGAGCAAGGCCTAATTGCCCAACATCAGCACCCGACCTCACTAATGCTCTTGTGGCTGAATGGAAGCAAGTCCCCACAGCAATGTTTCAATGTTACTTTTGGTCATGTAGTGTATCTCTTGAATGTTTTGGTATTCAGGTATAAAAAGTCACTTTCTGACCACTTCTTCCGTGGGCAAACTTATGGAAAGTTTTGATAAAAACAAAAGGAATGCTGTCAAAAAATGATTGAATTCAAATGGATTTACCCTTTAGAGACTTAGCATGTATGTCTCTCTGTACACCTGTCTGTCTCTGACGGACCACTGACTGCTGTCTCTTGTTAGTCCAGCAACAGGACCGTTGAGCAGAGTAGTGATGTTGTCCAGTAATGTTTCAGGTTAGGAGATAACCCTAAAGCAAGGGAGCCAGTTGGAATTGAGCCTGCACTGAGGTCAGTTCCTGTGTCCCCAGTGTTGATCTTCCACAGATCTAGGATCAAATTACCTTACCGTAAGTCACAGACAATCCTAGGTGGAGGAAAATAATGTCTGACCCTGGATCAGTGATTAGGGGGCAACTTCTCCCTACTCCATCCCACCCTTCCAAGAGAAATACACACAGCAGGCCACTATTTTATTCACAGGACAATTATCGATCTCCCGGTGGCAGCCGCCAGAATGTCTGACTGAAGCAGCTCCTGGACCAGCAGCCATGTGGGCACGGCTTTGGTTTCTGTCTCATCACACATTCATGAAGTAATGCCTTCCTGGGAACGACAGATAGCAGCTCCTACTACAAACAGCTCCTCGGGCCCTCCTCAGTGCCAGGGCAGCATGTATGCAATACTACTGCCATCAGTCACCTTCTCCATACATGGCTGCTTTCCATTCCAAAAACATATCTCCTACCTTCATTTCTACCTCCTTTTATAGACCTTGAAAGGCCTGAGATGTGTGGCATCAGACCTGGGTTCAAATACTATTTCAACTATCTCAGTTACTTTCACATACATTCGAAGTAAGTATTCAGATGTATTTTATTTGAAAAGACAAGTAATTTAACATTTTAATGTATTTGAAAATAAAACATTGTATAAAACATTAGGAACACCTTCCTAATTATTGCCCTTTTACCCTCAGAACAGCCTCAATTCATCGGGGCATGGACTACAAGGTGTCAAAAGCGTTCCACAGGAATGCTGGCCCATATTGACTCCAATGCTTCCCACAGTTGTGTCAAGTTGGCTGGATTTCCTTTGGGTGGTGGACCATTCTTGGTACACACGGGAAACTATTGAGCGTGAAAAACCCAACAGCGTTGCAGTTCTTGACACACTTAAATCGGTGCGGCTGGCACCTACTACCATACCCACCCCGTTCAAAGGCACAAATCTTTTGTCTTGCCCATTCACCCTCTGAACGGCATACATACACAATACGTCTCAATTATCTCAAGGCTTTAAAATCCTTCTTTAACCTATCTCCTTCATCAACACTGATTGTGACATCAATAAGAGATCATAGTTTTCACCTGGATTCCCCTGGTCAGTCTATGTCATGGAAAGAGCAGGTGTTCCTAATGTTTTGTACACTCAGTGTACACTTGGAAAGTATACAAAAATTAAAATACACTGACTCAAATACACTCCCATGCGTTTAACCCAGGTATTTGAAAGAAGTATTTGAAAATCCTTTAAAATACAATTTGGTTGACTATTTGGTTTTTTACAAATAACCATTCAAATACTCAAATAAAAGTACTTGTTTTGCGCTGGCATTGCAAGTACCATGCTATACCAACTGAGCTACACGGAACAAGGGTAGAAGGAGGGTGCTTTTTGAATTGCAACGCAATAGGACTGTATTAGCTGTGACTTTGGATAATCAGTTACTCCTACCTTTCATTCAGACAATGGGTTAATCAGAGAAGAACAAGTTGACCTAGCATTAAGCACACATAGAGAAATAAAGGTGCCCATACATTTTTGGCAGTTATTGCTGTTTGCAGTAACAGATTGACTTTTTCCAACTGCATCGCAATGGTCTTGTCAGTTCCTTTCCTGACTGCATCTCAATGGTCTCGTCAATTCCTTTCCTGAATGCATCTCAATGGTCTCGTCAGTTCCTCTCCTGACTGCATCTCAATGGTCTCATCAGTACCTCTCCTGGCAAATGGTGTAAAGAAGCATCCCCCCTCCATCTACCAATGCCTAAAGCTGTGAATTCATTAAATGTCTCATTTTGAATAACCCTGATCCATAATATACAGTATGTATAAGAGATTGGATCAGGAAGGAAGGGGGGTCGGTGCGCCTGGAAAATACTTCCCCTAATGAAATCTGTCTGCAGATCTGGCTGAAGGGGGCCTCCGTGAGACTTAAACAAGAATCTAATGAAGGATCTAGTAACCCAAGCCCCCCTTAACCCAAACATGCACGCACGCACACACACACACACACACACACACACAACACTGTCTGTGTGCTGGGTCATTCCACCAATTAGGTGCGTTTTGAGTAATGTAAATATATATATACAGTCGTGGTCAAATGTTATGAGAATGACACAAGTATTGGTCTTCACAAAGTTCGCTGCTTCAGTGTTATGAGATATTTTTGTCAGATGTTACTATGGTATACTGAAGTATAATTACAAGCATTCATAAGTGTCAAAGGCTTTTATTGACAATTACATTAAGTTTATGCAAAGAGTCAATATTTGCAGTGTTGACCCTTCTTTTTCAAGATCTCTGCAATCCGCCCTGGCATGCTGTCAATTAACTTCTGGGCCAGATCCTGACTGATGGCAGCCCATTCTTGCATAATCAATGCTTGAAGTTTGGTTTGTCAGAATTTGTGGGTTTTTGTTTGTCCACCCGCCTCTTGAGGATCGACCACAAGTTCTCAATGGGATTAAGGTCTGGGGAGTTTCCTGGCCATGGACCCAAAATTTAGATGTTTTGTTCCCAGAGCCACTTAGTTATCACTTTTGCCTTATGGCAAGGTGCTCCATCATGCTGGAAAAGGCATTGGTCGTCACCAAACTGTTCTTGGATGGTTGGGAGAAGTTGCTCTCGGAGGATGTGTTGGTACCATTCTTTATTCATGGCTGTGTTCTTAGGCAAAATTGTGAGTGAGCCCACTCCCTTGGCTGAGAAGCAACCCCCACATGAATGGTCTCAGGATGCTTTACTGTTGGCATGACACAGGACTGATGGTAGCGCTCACCTTGTCTTGTCTTGTCAAGGTGTTTTCCGGATGCCCCAAACAATCGGAAAGGGGATTCATCAGAGAAAATTACTTTACCCCAGTCCTCAGCAGTCCAATCCCTGTACATTTTGCAGAATATCAGTCTGTCCCTGATGTTTTTCCTGGAGAGAAGTGGCTTATTTGCTGCCCTTCTTGACACCAGGCCATCCTCCAAAAGTCTTCGCCTCACTGTGCGTGCAGATGCACTCACACCTGCCTGCTGCCATTCCTGAGCAAGCTCTGCACTGGTGGTGCCCCGATCCCGCAGTTGTTGATGATCCGATAAATGGTTGATTTAGGTGCAATCTTACTAGCAGCAATATCCTTGCCTGTGAAGCCCTTTTTGTGCAAAGCAATGATGACGGCACGTGTTTCCTTGCAGGTAACCATGGCTAACAGAGGAAGAACAATGATTTCAAGCACCACCCTCCTTTTAAAGCTTCCAGTCTGTTATTCTAACTCAATCAGCATGACAGAGTGATCTCCAGCCTTGTCCTCGTCAACACTCTCACCTGTGTTAACGAGAGAATCACTGACGTCATGGCAGCTGGTCCTTTTGTGGCAGGGCTGAAATGCAGTGGAAATGTTTTTTGGGGATTAAGTTAATTTTCATGGCACAGAGGGACTTTGCAATTAATTGCAATTCATCTGATCACTCTTCATGACATTCTGGAGTATATGCAAATTGCCATCATCAAAACTGAGACAGCAGACTTTGTGAAAATTAGTATTTGTGTCATTCTCAAAACTTTTGACCACGACTGTATTTCACCAGATTTCATTCTGTCATAAAGAGCACATGTTCAACTTAAAAAACATGTTTCCCATCTCAAGAGGTTCAATAAAAAAATGACTATAGTAAGTGCCTATTAAGCGCTAAATAAAGTAACAGGGTTGACGACTTGTGACAGGGGGAATGGATGCTTGTTGTGTGCAACAGGGAGGGGCAATTGAATGCAAGCTTCACAATGTATTTATTTATTATTAAAACATTTCTAGCCTGTCTATCTATGGGTAACAAGGTTGACGTGTTCATGCTCAACCCGCTCAGTGTTCCACCGCAAAACACTAGAAAATGGCCAAAAAGAATAGAACCAGCTCACCTGATTTTACACTATGATTTGACTATTAGATGTTCAATGTTTATTTTTAAAAAGTTTTTTAAAAATGAATTGTTTCACCATATTAAATCGAAAGTGCAGTTCACGTAACAGGGTTGACCTTAAAATGAGGGTTAGGATTTATTTTACCTTAAAATGGATCACTAATCACATGAATAAATAATAATCTTCAGAAATGACTTTGTCAAAGCAACAAAATAACTAGGGCTTTACAATGATGGTGAAAACTTGGATAAATGTGTGTTAAAATATTCCTAGAAGACACAGAGGATGTACAGAGGGACATGTCCAAATGCAGAATTGTAGCACTTTAGCAAGTCTTTATTCATATACAAATGTATTGAATTTTCCATGTGGTCTATATTAAAGGGCACTTCATTTAATATAAAAGGATTTCCAATTTGTGCACAATTTCTACTTAAAATATCAAAGGCACTCATTTTGTGGAAGACCCTGCCACCGTGGCCCAGTGGGGTTCTGACACTGACTGAGACATGTCACCATGACCCAGAATGCAACACTTCAGAACTTTAGAACTCAAACAGAGTGAAAGGTCTAAGTAAATGCTTGGGAAAATTCAAAATGTTCTCCCTTCCGTGTGTTTGCTCTTTGTATCGAGCATGTGACAGGAAAGAGACTCTTAGACTGTTACACTTAATGAATACACTGAATATATGCAACACTGGAAAACATGGCATATTTCTCAACAACGTTTTCTTGCAAGTGTGGTGAGGAAGGTTGGTCCTCACATCAGTGCTTGGCTGCAATGTAAAACAGCTTAGGAGAAAGGAGGAAAGAAGAAGAAAGTGTAGAAAGGAGGAGTTAAAATGGGAAGAGGGAAGAGGGGTTAGGTGTAGAAAGTGCTATGAAGGTAGGTAGGTAAGTAGGTAGGTAGGCCAAGACCAAAGAGCTCTCCAAGGATGTCAGGGTCAAGATTGTAGACCTACACAAGGCTGGAATGGGCTACAAGACCATCGCCAAGCAGCTTGGTGAGAAGGTGACAACAGTTGGTGCGATTATTCACAAATGGAAGAAACACAAAAGAACTGTCAATCTCCCTCGGCCTGGGGCTCCATGCAAGATCTCACCTCGTGGAGTTGCAATGATCATGAGAACGTTGAGGAATCAGCCCAGAACTACACGGGAGGATCTTGTCAATGATCTCAAGGCAGCTGGGACCATAGTCACTAAGAAAACAATTGGTAACACAATACGCCGTGAAGGACTGAAATCCTGCAGCGCCCGCAAGGTCCCCCTGCTCAAGAAAGCACATATACAGGCCTGTCTGAAGTTTGCCAATGAACATCTGAATGATTCAGAGGAGAACTGGGTGAAAGTGTTGTGGTCAGATGAGACCAAAATCGAGCTCTTTGGCATCAACTCAACTCGCCGTGTTTGGAGGAGGAGGAATGCTGCCTATGACCCCAAGAACACCATCCCCACCGTCAAACATGGAGGTGGAAACATTATGCTTTGGGGGTGTTTTTCTGCTAAGGGGACAGGACAACTTCACCGCATCAAAGGGACGATGGACGGGGCCATGTACCGTCAAATCTTGGGTGAGAACCTCCTTCCCTCAGCCAGGGCATTGAAAATGGGTCGTGGATGGGTATTCCAGCATGACAATGACCCAAAACACACGGCCAAGGCAACAAAGGAGTGGCTCAAGAAGAAGCACATTAAGGTCCTGGAGTGGCCTAGCCAGTCTCCTGACCTTAATCGCATAGAAAATCTGTGGAGGGAGCTGAAGGTTCGAGTTGCCAAACGTCAGCCTCGAAACCTTAATGACTTGGAGAAGATCTGCAAAGAGGAGTGGAACAAAATCCCTCCTGAGATGTGTGCAAACCTGGTGGCCAACTACAAGAAATGTCTGACCTCTGTGATTGCCAACAAGGGTTTTTCCACCAAGTACTGTCATGTTTTGCAGAGGGGTCAAATACTTATTTCCCTCATTAAAATGCAAATCAATTTATAACATTTTTGACATGCGTTTTTCTGGATTTTTTTGTTGTTATTCTGTCTCTCACTGTTCAAATAAACCTACCATTAAAATGATAGACTGATCATGTCTTTGTCAGTGGGCAAACGTACAAAATCAGCAGGGGATCAAATACTTTTTTCCCTCACTGTAGGTACAGTAGATACGTAGGTAAGTTGTAGATAGGTACTGTAGATACAGTGGGGAAAAAAAGTATTTAGTCAGCCACCAATTGTGCAAGTTCTCACACTTAAAACGATGAGAGAGGCCTGTAATTTTCATCATAGGTACACGTCAACTATGACAGACAAATTGAGAATTTCTTTTCCAGAAAATCACATTGTAGGATTTTTAATGAATTTATTTGCAAATTATGGTGGAAAATAAGTATTTGGTCACCTACAAACAAGCAAGATTTCTGGCTCTCACAGACCTGTAACTTCTTCTTTAAGAGGCTCCTCTGTCCTCCACTTGTTACCTGTATTAATGGCACCTGTTTGAACTTGTTATCAGTATAAAAGACACCTGTCCACAACCTCAAACAGTCACACTCCAAACTCCACTATGGCCAAGACCAAAGAGCTGTCAAAGGACACCAGAAACAAAATTGTAGACCTGCACCAGGCTGGGAAGACTGAATCTGCAATAGGTAAGCAGCTTGGTTTGAAGAAATCAACTGTGGGAGCAATTATTAGGAAATGGAAGACATACAAGACCACTGATAATCTCCCTCGATCTGGGGCTCCACGCAAGATCTCACCCCATGGGGTCAATATGATCACAAGAACGGTGAGCAAAAATCCCAGAACCACACGGGGGGACCTAGTGAATGACCTGCAGAGAGCTGGGACCAAAGTAACAAAGCCTACCATCAGTAACACACTTCGCCGCCAGGGACTCAAATCCTGCAGTGCAAGACGTGTCCCCCTGCTTAAGCCAGTACATGTCCAGGCCCGTCTGAAGTTTGCTAGAGTGCATTTGGATGATCCAGAAGAGGATTGGGAGAATGTCATATGGTCAGATGAAACCAAAATATAACTTTTTGGTAAAAACTCAACTCGTCGTGTTTGGAGGACAAAGAATGCTGAGTTGCATCCAAAGAACACCATACCTACTGTGAAGCATGGGGGTGGAAACATCATGCTTTGGGGATGTTTTTCTGCAAAGGGACCAGGACGACTGATCCGTGTAAAGGAAAGAATGAATGGGGCCATGTATTGTGAGATTTTTTGTGAAAACCTCCTTCCATCAGCAAGGGCATTGAAGATGAAACGTGGCTGGGTCTTTCAGCATGACAATGATCCCAAACACACCGCCCGGGCAACGAAGGAGTGGCTTCGTAAGAAGCATTTAAATGTCCTGGAGTGGCCTAGCCAGTCTCCAGATCTCAACCCCATAGAAAATCTTTGGAGGGAGTTGAAAGTCTGTGTTGCCCAGCAACAGCCCCAAAACATCACTGCTCTAGAGGAGATCTGCATGGAGGAATGGGCCAAAATACCAGCAACAGTGTGTGAAAACCTTGTGAAGACTTACAGAAAATGTTTGACCTGTGTCATTGCCAACAAAGGGTATATAACAAAGTATTGAGAAACTTTTGTTATTGACCAAATACTTATTTTCCACCATAATTTGCAAATAAATTCATTAAAAATCCTACAATGTGATTTTTAGGATTTTTTTTCTTCATTTTGTCTGTCATAGTTGACGTGTACCTATGATGAAAATTACAGGCCTCTCTCATCTTTTTAAGTGGGAGAACTTGCACAATTGGTGGCTGACTAAATACTTTTTTTCCCCACTGGGTATTCCAGCATGCTTACCTCATTTCTGGTGAAGAGCAGAGGGATCTCCACTATTGGCCTCAGAGCCAGGTGTAAACATTCCATCAGAATGGCTGTGAAATACACACCTTGGATGAGGAAGGAAGACAGCAGTGTGGCAAGTCTGAGCTATGAGCAGCGTACTATTACAACAGTTTGACAAGTATGAAACTGGTGTGTATCCTGACAGAGTGTGGCTGGTGTTGGGCATGATCAGCGTACTGTTACAGCAGTGTGGGTACTTGTGTGCTTGCGTGTGTGTGTGTGCATGCGTGCCCGTTTGTGTCTCCTACCTGCTGTATAGACCAGTGAGACAGGCAGGTGTATCAACGGTCGGCTGTACCCCAGCTTCTCAAACTAGAGAGGAGGGGAAAGACAGAGAGGATATCAAAGACCAAGACAAGATAAACTATATGTGTTAATCACCCAAAGAATATATAGAGTTACTCACCAGTGGTGTTAACCATTCAAACAGGTTGACAGATTCCCCGTCATTGATGAAGTAGGCCTGTCCACTCTGGGGGAGAAAGGTTGATATTACTATGTATACACACACCCTCTCCCATCCCCTCCAAAACACACACACACACACACCCTCTACCCCAAACACACACACACCCTCCCCCCAAACACACACACACAGGCCTAAATATGTACAATGTGTACAAATGCCAACTGAAGGTAGAACAAAGAAGTGGTCTATAGTATAAATCAAATTATAGATCATGTAATAACAGTCCTTTGTAAAGTCTTCCTTTAGTGCTCCGATGGAGATGGTGAGTAGTAGTAAACTCACAGCCACACAGTTCCTCTTGGGTGTGAGGCTTTCGGCAGCCAGTACGTGGGCCAACACCAGGTTGTCCACATGGACCCAGTTCATCTTGGCCTGGCGGTTCCCAAAGCTGAAACTGAACAACCGCCGCTCCACATTCACCTGGGGAGAGAGAGAAGGAGAAGTGGAGAGAGAGAGAGAGACGGAGGGTGGGGGCGGGATAATCTGACTGAATTCAGGTTAGACTGTATTGTTGTGCTGAGAGTATGTCTGTTCTCATATGAGTGTGTTTGTGGTTGTGTACGTGTGTCAGGGCATGCATGGGTTTGTGTGTGTACAATGGTCTGACAGTGAGTGAGGGGAGAGGTAAACTGTATTAGGGGAAGAAAGATTAAAGAGCCTCTAAGCAGCTTGCCCCATAGTGAACCGAGAACCGCAGCATCCCAGCCCTGTTCTACCCAGCCCAGCTTCCCTTCATTCTCCCCAGGGGAGAGAGAGAGGGGTGAAACAGGATACCTTAAGATGATCCATTAATAATATATCCTCACCAGGTACACATTCTGCCAGCCAAGGATCTAAACCCTAACAATGTACTGGCAGAGAACCTCTATACCCAATAGAAGGGCAATGAGACTGGGCTGTCATTTTATTGTGCCACCCACAATTAAATAGTACACAGATATTTATCTCTATGGTGCCGCTATCTTGAATGGAAAGTGACAAATCAGGTGGAATGTAGGGCTATGTCAGTTATTTTCATTGTGATTCTATGTGGTAGTTAGGTGGACGGACACTCACCATAACCCTGTGTAGGTGTCGTCTCTCTTCTGGCCCGTAGATGCCTGAGGGTCTCAGGACACAGGTCCGCAAGAGACCCCCACCTTTACAGGAGAGAATGGCATTGAATAATGATTTCTTTTTGGCAAAACTGAAAGTTTGTTACAAATGAGTTACTCCACTGTGTAATTACTTGTAATTGAGTGTAGAAATGTAAATTCCATGTCACTGCAAGGTAGTGTACTGTGCAAATGTATGTAGGTTATTGTAATACTGTATGTAGGTAGTAGTAATAGCTCATCAACATATATAATATGTTAACCTTTGCTTCAACCTGAACCAAGCTTCCAGTGTTAATATATTTCGTCTACATCCCCTCTTAATAAATGCATGAATGGTCCAGTAGGGTATATAATGACATAGCGCCATGCTCCTAGCTTAATTTAATGTTGCACTATGCAGAAATCCACTCTGCCATTTCCTGGTTGCTAAAATTCAAATAGTTTGCCTAATTTCAGTTTATGTGACCAAATAAGATAGTATAGTGTAGAGAATCATTGTACCATCTAAACCGCTGTGAAATATAATTTCCATAACCAAAAATATTGTTGTTTCAGCTGTTTGACCAAAGTAAAAGATGCAAAAACTAAACTTAAGAACAGGAAGCATAAAAATAGCGCACATAGAACAGCTCTAAAAATCACTGGAATCACACTAATGTAGTAAGATCATTCCTACACACCTTTGAGAGAGATGAACTGTACATGGGTTTACGTTAATGGATACAATGTGTGTGTGTGTGTGTGTGTGTGTGTGTGTGTGTGTGTGTGTGTGTGTGTGTGTGTGTGTGTGTGTGTGTGTGTGTGTGTGTGTGTGTCAATGTCTCCTGTGATTCTGACTGTCAGTTTTACAGTAAGTATGTACACTACCAGTCAAAAGTTTGGACACACCTTTTTCTATATTTTTACTATTTTCTACATTGTAGAATAATAGTGAAGACATCAAAATTATGAAATAACACATATGGAATCATGTAGTAACCAAAAAAGTGTTAAACAAATATTATATTTGAGATTCTTCAAATAGCCACCCTTTGCCTTGATGACAGCTTTGCACACTCTTGGCATTATCTTAATCAGCTTCATGAGGTAGTCACCTGGAATGCATTTCAATTAACAGGTGTGCCTTGTTAAAAGTTAATTTGTGGAATTTACTTCCATCTTAATGTGTTTGAGCCAATCAGTTGTGTTGTGACAAGGTAGGGGTGGTATACAGAACATAGCCCTATTTGGTAAAAGACCAAGTCCATATTATGGCAAGAACAGCTCAAATAAGCAAAGAGAAACGACAGTCCATCATTACTTTAAGACATGAAGGTCAGTCAATTTTGGAACAATTCAAGAACTTTGAAAGTGTCTTCAAATGCAGTCGCAAAAACCATCAAGCGCTATGATGAAACTGGCTCTCATGAGGACCGCCACAGGAATGGAAGACCCAGAGTTACCTCTGCTGCAGTGGATAAGTTCATTAGAGTTACCAGCCTCAGAAATTGCAGCCCAAATAAATGCGTCACAGAGTTCATGTAACATACACATCTCAACATCAACTGTTCAGAGGCGACTGTGTGAATCAGGCCTTCATGGTTGAATTGCTGCAAAGAAACCACTACTAAAGCAAACCAATAAGAAGAAGAGACCAGTTTCTTGGGCCAAGAAACACGAGCAATGGACATTAGGCCAGTGGAAATGTGTCCTTTGGTCTGGAGTCCAAATTTGAGATTTTTGGTTCAAACTGCCATGTCTTTGTGAGACGCAGTGTGGGTGAACGGATGATCTCCACATGTGTATTTCCCACCTTAAAGCACGGAGGAGGAGGTGTTATGGTGTGGGGGTGCTTTGCTGGTGACACTGTCTGTGATTTATTTAGAATTCAAGGCACACTTAACCAGCATGGCTACCACAGCATTCTGCAGCGATACGCCATCCCATTTGGTTTGGGCTTAGTGGGACTATCATTTGTTTTTCAACAGGACAATGACCCAACACACCTCCAGGCAGTGTAAGGGCTATTTTACCAAGAAGGAGAGTGATGGAGTGCTGCATCAGATGACCTGGCCTCCACAATCCCCCGACCTCAACCCAATTGAGATGGTTTGGAATGAGTCTGACGGCAGAGTGAAGGAAAAGCAGCCAACAAATGCTCAGCATATGTGGGAACTCCTTCAAGACTGAACTCCTTCAAGGTGAAGCTGGTTGAGAGAATGCCAAGAGTGTGCAAAGCTGTCATCAAGGCAAAGGGTGACTATTTTAAGAATCTCAAATATAAAATATATTTTGATTTGTTTAACACTTTTTTGGTAACTACATGATTCCATATATGTTATTTCATAGTTTTGATGTCTTCACTATTATTCTACAATGTAAAAAATTGTAAAAATAAATAAAAACCCTTGAATGAGTAGGTGTGTCCAAACTTTTGACTGGTACTATACGTGACGTGTGTCTGTGATGCATGTCTGTAGTGCATGTCTTGTACTGCTGCTACTAGCTGTGTTTGTCTGTGTGTGTAAGTACATCCCTATGTGTGTGTTTGAGACAAAACAGTGTCGGGTGAACACTGCTCTCCAGTCTCAAGTGGCATTGGGCTTTCCAGCTCTAAATTTAACTGGTGTCAGCAGGTCCAGTTGGATTAGGTTGCACGCACATAGAAAGCTTGGTTTCCATGCCAACCTCAGTCACACACACACACACATGCACACACATGCACACACAAACAGTTTGGCTGTGGATACACACAGCATCCATTCATACACACTGAGAACCATAAGACAATGTCAATGAACTGAACACTCCATTTCCATTTGAGGATATGATGGACGTCTTGATGCTATAAGTAACCCCCATCCTATCACCTCAAGACCATGCCAGACAACGTCACAGTGTCTCTCCCATAGAAATATAATTATATTAATAGATCCAATACTGCATATCTTTATTCTATTTCTAGGGTCTCTCCTACCTTTGAGTGAGCGTCCATTGGCTGTTAGGACCATCTGGTCAGAGATAGATTTGGTCCTGGAGTAGTGGTCTATGTGCTGGGACAGGAGAACGCATCATATCCATTTATATCAATACATGTTTTCTATTATTTCCTAAGAGAGCTATCAGAGGACTTATTCATTGTTACTGCTGCGGCTGAGGAAAGTACATGTAACTGTCAGAATAAAGGAAACACTCGAGTAAATTAGTTTTACAAAGTATATTGAAAGCAGGTGCTTCCATACAGGTGTGGTTCCTGAGTTAATTAAGCTATTAACATCATGCTTAGGGTCATGTATAAAAATACAGAGTTGTTTTTGATGGCAGTCTCAGACTGAAGTATGTAGCGAATGATAGAGCAGAGGAAGAATTCAGTTTGAGTCATCAGGCAAGCGTTTTCCACCACCATCAACAAAACACCAAAATATGGAAGAATGGTGTCGCATCCCTCCAATAGAGTTCCAGACACTTGTAGAATCTATTCCAAGGCGCATTGAAGCTGTTCTGGCAGCTATTGATGGCCCAACGCCCTATTAATTAAGACATTTTTATGTTGGTGTTTCCTTTATTTGGGCAGTTACCTGTATGTCCTTCAGAAGGGGTTGCAAGATACAGTGGGGGAAAAAAGTATTTAGTCAGCCACCAATTGTGCAAGTTCTCCTCTTGACGTGTACCTATGATGAAAATTACAGGCCTCTCTCATATTTTTAAGTGGGAGAACTTGCACAATTGGAGGCTGACTAAATACTTTTTTTCCCCACTGTAGATGCATGTCAGATGCGTGACACCCATACTGTACACACCACACACACTTACTCTCTCTCACACACACCATGCCAGTCTCAGGTTGACAGGCTTTGAGCCTCTAAGCTATCCTAAACTGTGTAACTCTATTCATGAGGGCCTTCTACAGTCATGCAAAGCCAAGTAAGCTGGAAGGAGCAGCTCTGGTGGAAGATTACATTCATGAGCTTCCTTTATTATCCTGGTTTTGGATGTCATGTACACCATGTCAGCTTCAATCTCAAGGCTTACTGTAAAACATCACATTGCAAAGGTGCCCAGTCCTTTACCCAATAGTACCACATTAATATGAAAAGTCAACTATGAAAAAAGATCATACATTCTATATGCGCAGTAAGTTTAGTTTTCAGAGCAAACAATTATTCTAAACAGACACAGCAAAGCTAGCCTGGGTAAAGCAGACAGAATACTGCACTCACTAGCATTCAGTCTGGTTTACCCAGGCTACAGTAAAGCTGCTCCTCATGGGGACATCCTGTTCTTACTCACCATGTCCAGGGGCACACAGGGCAATGAGTCCTCGTCGCCCTCCTCTATGGGTTTGCCAGCAAACGTCACGTTGATCGTACTGGTGTAGACCAGCCTGGTGATACCCTTCTCCACACACACTGAAACCAGCACACACACAGACATGGTTATCATTGGGCCAAGTCGTTTCATTTTGAAGTCGTTGGATTGAAAACACCATTGAATTTTCTAAACCTGGGTCATCGGCATGACTTAAAAGCCTATTAGCCCACTGAGCTCAAGCCTAGTCAATAGCTCTGGGAGCTAATACAAGTCTTTAGGTCTCGGACAAAGAGACTGTTCTACACCACCTCCAACTACATTTAGCAGGCATTATATGGCTACTCATATATGGCTGTACCATTACACTGCACCCCATTAGAAGCCCTTCAACAGGTCTCTTCCACTATTTCATCATAGGGGCCAAATGTTTACACATTATTGCGCAGGAGGGCCAAACATTTCCCACCTCCTAGAACGTCTTGGGCTTATATAAAATTCAGTTACATACAGTATGTTGTGCAAAGATAATAATGTATGTAATGTAAAGAATGTGTTGTTAATCTAAAGAATTATCTACCTGTCTGTGTGAGAGGGGAAAGTGATGAGTGTGACACACCGTGGTACAATAGTTGAAGAGTGAGGTGAGGAGGGAGGGGAGGAGGGAGGGGAGAAGGGAGGGGAGGAAGGCGGGGAGCTTGTTACCATTAATGACGTTGTTCGTCCCTCCGACGTTGACCGACTCCACCTGCTCTTTCCTCAGCTGTGAGACACAGAACAGAATAACTTTTTAAAAGAACATTTTAACACTGTATGTGTGGGAACTAATGTGTAATGACACCCTTTATAACGTCACTTCAAAAAGTTAGTAAATCTCCTGCTATATGACCACTACCTTCGGCCTGTCCTTACCCACCCAGCCAAACACCCAGACAAGCTTTCTAAGTTACATAATTATCTCCTAGCTGACTGTAAATATTTCAGAGCGAGGGAGAGAGACTCAGTATCAGGCAGTGTAGCCAGAGAGGGACTAGAGACACAGGTGATACTACAATGTGAACAGATGAGTTTCACTAACAAAGCCTGCATTCTATATGTTATGATTTATCCTACACTGGAATAGATAGACAGGCATCAATTCCATCTCTGTCACCCGCCACTCAAGTCGTTGCACTTAAGACAAAAAAAGTACATTCTCATGGCACATGTGTCTGGTGTGCGGTCCACATCCTTCATTCTTGGAACAGTGTTACGGGAGACCAGCAACTATGAGTGATCGTTTTTGAATTGTTTACATTCCCAGTCAGCTAAATTAATAAAGAAAGGAGAAGGGTTCAATTCTACCCTCCATCTGTTCAGGCACTCACCTGCTCTGGGCCTGACATCCCATAGGAAGCGGTGTGGAATATACAGTCGACCCCCTCACAGATCTTATACAGAGAATCATAGTCCCGGATGTCGCTCTGCAAGGGGAGAAAATCAGTACTATGAAAGACAATAATATGCAGTGTTTATTCCTCTTCCCTATGACTGTACTTCACTGTTATACAGTATGTAATGTAACAGCATGATAAACCATCGGACTCAACTGTCTCATGTTAGAAACAGTCAACCCTTTGTTTTATTCATATTAGAAAGAGCGGCTCTGATATGAGTGTCAGAAAACATTTGACACAATTCATCCAGTCTGCTATGGAGCTCTCCGCCTTCTTTTCACAGTGAACTATCTTGTTGGGTAAGATGACAGCTTGAACATATAATACATGGTATGTCCATAAATTAGGCAATGATTAGTAAGTACAATTAAGGTAAAGTGCCATGAAGGCTGCACCTGAAACCTGAATCAGAGCCCCACCCCCTTCTGTCCTAGTCAACACCTGGCACCCTTAACGAGATCACTTACCTGTGTCTTTATACCTGAACCAAGTATACCCAACCTTATTAGCCCTGTCTACCCTGGGGTTTATGAGGAAAAATACTACACTAAAGACACTTGAATTTCAATGTATCCCCCTGATAACATACAGTGTTCTCTCTCTTTACTTTTTCAATTAAGATCTTAACAAACCAAGTGGGGGAATTTCAAGCTAGTAATCATTTAGGTACAATGATTGAAAACAAAAGGAAAGCAACAAAACCCTGCAAAATCCAGGACTGGAGTTGCGTACCCCAACACCATTCCCGGGGTGAATCTTAATTTCCACTTAAGTAAAATGTTTACTTGTCATGCATTGATGACAGTGGGATACTAAGTAAACATTTGAAAGTTGAAAGTTAGGATTTGCCCCGAAGCGACTAGTGTGTCTAGTCTACCTACCTGATGGAAGACAGTGCCGTCTGGAGTATCCCACGGTGGCTTGTGAAGGTCCAGCAGCACCACAGACACTCCCTGGCTGGCCAGAGCACTCCCCAGCCTCAACCCGAAATACCCTGCTCCCCCGGTCACCAGCACCCTGCCTGCCCCCGACACTGCCCCTCTCAAGGCCTGATCATTCACTTCATCCAGGCGGGAGGCTGCACACTCTGGGCTTCTGCACCGGGAACCCACCACCCCGTTGGCCCTGTGTCGGGTGGCTGGAGTTGGGGTCGAGGTTAGGTCGGGGGCTGGTCGGCTCACCAAGGACTGGAGCTGATGGTTGAGGTGGTGGTTGAGGAGGTGTCCATTGGCCTGTATACGGCACCCAGCACTGCCTGGGTCGGGCAGGGGGACACAGGTGTAGGGCAGCTGCTCCACCTGGCACAGAGAGCCTCCGTTGTCCTTCATACTGGGGCCACACAACTCCATTCAGACTCCTCTTGGGATAGATGAATTCAGAACCCTGTGAGTGACAGGGGGTTCAAATGGTATCATACCTCATCATGACAGCTATTCTCCATAAGATACATGGTAGCCACCTTCATCGGCTATAACTGATAGCATTTTCTTTGCCAATTAATTTACATGACCAGACTATTAAAAAATGAACTAAGAAATACTCATTCATTTGACTGTGTAATCAATAGAGTAAACTACAGGACTAAAACAAGTTTGACTATGTGTCAGTCTGTACAATGAGTCCTCGCGGAAACGCACTGTTGCGCTCGGCGCAGACATCACAGATGCAGACAGACACCATGTGCCATTGTGTATTCGAATGTCAAACTCTAGTTATTTTATCTTAAATGTCACATACACATGAATACTAGTTCCGTGGTACTATATCCTCCACTATACTACACTGATGATTTCCTACGACAAAGTTGCGTTAAAAGTATGGTTTTCTAACATTTACGCAAAGCCAAAATGCGCAGATTGTAAATGTTTTTTTTTCTGTGCAATTATATTGCATATTTTACAACGGTCCTAAAATAAACATACAATATCCCATCAACCTTATGAATAAACCAAAAGATAGGCCTACCCAGTGATGCGCGGATCAGGTTGCCACACTACTTTCCATTGTAAATTATGTCAATAAAAACTACTTACCCTTTCAACGTACTGCCATATCCCTGCTTATGTCCATTGAGTACATATCATTAAAATACCCCCCTTTTTCTATTTTGACACCCCTCAGGTCCCTGCGATCTTCGCTGACAACCTTCGCCTGACAATCACTTGTGGCTTCACCTGGGACTTACCGTAGGGTCTGGATGAAACGCGCATGCCTCTGACTAAAATCATGTTTCACCGCGGCACAGGTACAAAATCAGCAAATCTACAGAATATCTATTTGTCATTCCTCCTCCTCAGACCTCGCCCCTCCCCTAGTCCTGTCTCAACCCTGCACTTCTCAAACCTCTCTAACTCCCATCCAACTTCCCAGCATCCTTGGGCAATTGCTGGCTCAGCTGCTTGCTTCTTGATGAAATGTTAACACTTTAAAGCTGCAATCAGCAGTTGAAACAATAACAAAGATGTTCCCGGCTCCTGTTTCGGTAAAAAGCTGAGGGTCGGGGCTGGAGAAATGTAACCACTCTCAAATTCAGAGACAGAGCTATGGATACAAGGACTGATATCAACATTATAGTTTGATTATGTTTTGAGGCTATATACAGTGGGGGGAAAAGTGTTTAGTCAGCCACCAATTGTGCAAGTTCTCCCACTTAAAAAGATGAGAGAGGCCTGTAATTTTCATCATAGGTATACGTCAACTATGACAGACAAAATTAGATTTTTTTTCTCCAGAAAATCACATTGTAGGATTTTTAATGAATTTATTTGCAAATTATGGTGGAAAATAAGTATTTGGTCAATAACAAAAGTTTCTCAATACTTTGTTATATACCATTTGTTGGCAATGACACAGGTCAAACGTTTTCTGTAAGTCTTCACAAGGTTTTCACACACTGTTGCTGGTATTTTGGCCCATTCCTCCATGCAGATCTCCTCTAGAGCAGTGATGTTTTGGGGCTGTCGCTGGGTAACACAGACTTTCAACTCCCCTCCAAAGATTTTCTATGGGGTTGAGATCTGGAGACTGGCTAGGCCACTCCAGGACCTTTGAAATGCTTCTTACGAAGCCACTCCTTCGTTGCCCGGGCGGTGTGTTTGGGATCATTGTCATGCTGAAAGACCCAGCCACGTTTCATCTTCAATGCCCTTGCTGAAGGAAGGAGGTTTTCACTCAAAATCTCACGATACATGGCCCCATTCATTCTTTCCTTTACACGGATCAGTCGTCCTGGTCCCTTTGCAGAAAAACAGCCCCAAAGCATGATGTTTCCACCCCCATGCTTCATAGTAGGTATGGTGTTCTTTGGATGCAACTCAGCATTCTTTGTCCTCCAAACACGAGGGAGATTATCAGGGGTCTTGTATGTCTTCCATTTCCTAATAATTGCTCCCACAGTTGATTTCTTCAAACCAAGCTGCTTACCTATTGCAGATTCAGTCTTCCCAGCCTGGTGCAGGTCTACAATTTTGTTTCTGGTGTCCTTTGACAGCTCTTTGGTCTTGGCCATAGTGGAGTTTGGAGTTTGACTGTTTGAGGTTGTGGACAGGTGTCTTTTATACTGATAACAAGTTCAAACAGGTGCCATTAATACAGGTAACGAGTGGAGGAGAGAGGAGCCTCTTAAAGAAGAAGTTACAGGTCTGTGAGAGCCAGAAATCTTTCTTGTTTGTAGGTGACCAAATACTTATTTTCCACCATAATTTGCAAATAAATTCATTAAAAATCCTACAATGTGATTTTCTGGATGTTTTTCTCCTCAATTTGTCTGTCATAGTTGACGTGTACCTATGATGAAAATTACAGGCCTCTCTCATCTTTTTAAGTGGGAGAACTTGCACAATTGGTGGCTGACTAAATACTTTTTTCCCCCACTGTAGTATTTGTTTACATTTACTTTGTTTACAGACATTGGGGTAAAACAAGCTTATATTTTGGGTTCTGATGGGGTACGATAGTTGAACTAAGCTCATGGACCTACTTTACCTTTCAACGTACAGAAGCCATGGATTACAGGCAACATCCGCACTGAGCTAAAGGGTAGAGCTGCCGCTTTCAAGGAGCGGGACTCTAACCCAGACGCTTATAAGAAATCCCGCTATGCCCTCTGACGAACCATCAAACAGGCAAAGCGTCAATACAGGACTAAGATTCCTACTACACCGGTTCCGACGCTCATCGGATGTGGCAGGGCTTGCAAACTATTACGGACGGCAAAGGGAAGCACAGCCGCGAGCTGCCCAGTGACATGAGCCTACCAGATGAGCTAAATGACTTCTATGCACGCTTCGAGGCAAGCAACACTGAAGCACGTATGAGAGCACCACTGTGTGATCACTCTCTCCGTAGCCGATGTGAGTAAGTCCTTTAAACAGGTCAACATTCACAAGGCCACAGGGCCAGACGGATTGCCAGGACGTGTACTCTGAGCATGCGCTCACCAACTGGCAAGTGTCTTCATTGACATTTTCAACCTGTCCCTGACCGATTCTGTAATACCAACATGTTTCAAGCAGACCACCATAGTCCCTGTGCCCAAGAACTCCAAGGTAACCTGCCTAAATGACTACCGACCCTTAGCACTCACATCTGTAGCCATGAAGTGCTTTGAAAGGCTGGTCATGGCTCACATCAACACCATTATCCCAGAAACCCTAGACCCACTCCAATTTGCATACCGCCCCAACAGATCCACAGATGACGCAATCTCTATTGCACCCCACACTGCCCTTTCCCACCTGGACAAAAGGAACACCTACGTGAGAATGCTATTCATTGACTACAGCTCAGTGTTCAACACCATAGTGCCCTCAAAGCTCGTCACTAAGCTAGGGACCCTGGGACTAAACACCTCCCTCTGCAACTGGATCCTGGACTTCCTGACGGGCCGCCCCCAGGTGGTAAGGGTAGGTAACAACACATCTGCCACACTGATCCTCAACACGGGTGCCCCTCAGGGGTGTGTGCTCAGTCCCCTCCTGTACTCCCTGTTCACCTATGACTGCATGGCCAAGCACGACTCCAACACCATCATTAAGTTTGCCGACGACACAACAACGGTAGGCCTGATCACCGACAACGATGAGACAGCCTATAGGGAGGTCAGAGACCTGGCAGTGTGGTGCCAGGATAACAACCTCTCCCTCAACGTGATCAAGACAAAGGAGATGATCGTGGACTACAGGAAAAGGAGGGCCGAGCACGCAGCCATTCTCATCGACCGGGCTGTAGTGGAGCAGGTTGAGAGCTTCAAGTTCCTTGGTGTCCACATCACCAACAAACTATCATGGTCCAAGCACACCAAGACAGTCGTGAAGAGGTCACAACAAATCCTATTCCCCCTCAGGAGACTGAAAAGATTTGGTATGGGTCCTCAGATTCTCAAAAGGTTCTACAGCTGCACCATCAAGAGCATCCTGACTGGTTGCATCACTGCCTGGTATGGCAACTGCTCGGCCTCCAACCGCAAGGCACTACTGAGGGTAATGCATACAGCCCAGTACATCACTGGGGCCAAGCTTCCTGCCATCCATGACCTCTACACCATCCAGGCCTCCTGTAGCTCAGTTGGTAGAGCATGGCGCTTGCAACGCCAGGGTTGTGGGTTTGATTCCCACGGGGGGGCCAGTATGAAAAATGTATGCACTCACTAACTGTAAGTCGCTCTGGATAAGAGCGTCTGCTAAATGACTAAAATGTAAAAATATACCAGGTGGTGTCAGAGGAAGGCCCTAAAAATTGCCAAAGACTCCAGCCACCCTAGTCAAAGACTGTTCTCTTCGCTGCGGTACCGGAGCGCCAAGTCTAGGTCCAAAAGTATTCTTAACAGCTTCTTCCCCCAAGCCATTAGACTCCTGAACGGCTAATCAAATGGCTACCCGGACTATTTGCATTTGTAAGTCCAAAAATGGATGTAGCAACTGCACATTACCCCTTTAAAGGTCAAGTTCACTGGGAAAGCTTTCCCAACCCTCATTCTTTCATTGTAATGTGTAATGTGCATCAACCCAGTGCTTGGGAAGTGAACAGTATGGAGCTGTGTTGACTTATCAAAAATGTCCTTTTGACAAAAAGATCCTGATGAAATGTGGGATGATTGGGTTTTCAGTGCAGTAAGTGGTGTCTGATGGTGTCTGAAATTATTGCTGCTTTTTTGTGCTTCTATGTTTGTTTATTGCCTTCATTACACCTAATAAAGATGTATGACATGCTAGGCATGTTCATATTAGGCATGTTCATATTAGACATGTTCATATTAGGGATGCTCATATTAGACATGTTCATATTAGGCATGCTCATATCAGGCATGTTCATATTATTTATAACAGACATCATGGAATCATTTGTTTTATTCATGCCGATATGTATAGTAGTACATAGAAACAATATAACACAATAAGGTTAATAGCTGTTTTTAGTTCAAGCTAGAAAAACAATAACAAAGCGGTCAGCCCCGCCTCTGTTTTGGTAAAAAGCTGAGGGATGGGCCTGGAGAAATGTAACCACTCTCAAATAGACAGAGTTATGGATGCAAGGACTGACCATCCATGATATCTAATTATAGTTTTGAGGCTATACAGTGTTTGTTTACATTTACTTTGTTTACAAACATTGGAGTAAAACAAGCTTGGGTTCTGATGGGGTATGACAGTTCAAATAAGTTCATGAGGCATTTATAAGTTATATTCTTCAAGAATCAATGGGTATCAATAATTTCAAAGTCTATAAATGGATGTAGCAACTAAGGATTCTAGCTTTAAATTAAAGAAATGCAGAGGTTTGTCAATCTGAACAAAGCATACTGCACACCCAAATTAGGTCAAATAGAACTGTGTACAGTATATGGTTAATCCGACTAAATTTATGCACACTGGTTATAATCTTGTAAAAAACACTTTCTTCATATATTTAGTAATTATAAATCTGAATTACAAATGTGTATATAAAATCATTGAAGTCAAGTTCTTGGGTTTACAGTAATCGAGACTGTTTTGTTGATTCTTGTTGTTTCCTCTGGATTCTTCTTTTCCAAAATGATTTCTCTGTCAAAAACAGGTCAAGGTCAGTCATGGACAACAGAGTTTTTATGCAAAATTGAACCAATTAGCTCACTGTAAGACAAACCTGAAGACCTGTGCCTGTTTCCGGAAATGTCTCAGTTTGTCAATTTCCTGAGCCAGTCTCCTCAAGTCATCTACCTCGAGGGCCGCCAGGGTAGGTTCCTGTTTGAATCAGTTCACAATAGGTCTCCCTCAAACTTGTATATCTGTCTCTACTGTGTACTCGTCCTTTGTACCCCTGACTGGTATGAGACAGGGAAAGCTGGTTCAGTGTTTGACTAATAGCCCAGAGGCTATGATGCTCAGGTGTGCATACATGCGTACGTGCGTTTGTGTGGGTGTGTGTGTCTACTCACGTCTCCATCACTAAGGCCCGATTCCAACAGCCCACTGAGCGCATCCACATTGTCATGACAGTGGTGGTACCGACCCCCAGTTTGGTGGGCCAGCTTCTTCAGAAAGTCATTGGCTGAGCTGTCAGAATAATAGTAATACATGCAGTGTGACACTGATATGGGTTATTTTATGGGTGCGCCAGGCCCTCCCCAGTCTATCCAATTATTTACATTCTAAATAATTGGTTGGTCCAGCCCACTATTCTTAGTGCACGTAGTGAGCGTCATTGTGTAATATATTAAATGTACAAATCAATCAATGTACAAATCAATCAATCAATCATATAGTCAGACCTGTCTGTGCAGTTGAATGAGACAGTGTGGATAGTGATGTGGTTCCCTGTGGTCAGTCTCTCTGTCTCTTTCAGCACCAGGCTGCAGCTGGAATCTGGCTTCCCATCACTCAGCAGGTACAGGCCCATACTGTCCCCAAACCCACTGCCAGTCTGGGGCGCATACATACAGACGTTATAACATGACGAGGAGCATACATACAGAGGTTATAACATGATTATATAAACATAGTGTTCCCTTTTCATTATTTTTCTGGGATAGTCAACAGTGGAAGTGTCCAGGGGTAAGCAAAGATTTTTAGGTTCAGTTTACCTGACTGTGTTGTGATGCAGCTGTTCCCAGATGAGAGAGGCCAGCTTGGTCTTCAGCTCCCCCAGGCAGGGAGCCATTGAGCCGGACACATCCAGCAGCACACACACCTCCCTCTCCAGCACCGCCCCAAACACACGCCTGCTACCTGGGGAGGAAGAGAGCAGAAGGAGCCAGACACTAGGGTTACTTCAACCTTCAATCGGGCATTCATAGATATTTCAGTAGTTTGGTACCATATAATTAGAATGACTAGAACAGAGAGAGACAGACAAGATACAGAGAGAGTGACAGAGACAGGGACATAGAGCGAGAGAGAGGCATACCGGAGAGCAGCCATTGCAGCCTCTGTGTGTAGCGCTGCAGGAGTCTCTCAGTCTGAGTCAGTTTTAACTCTGCTGGAGTCAGCTGCAGGTGCTTCACCATCCCCTGAAACAACAACCACAGATAGAGAGAGACAGGAGGCTCAGACCAGCATGGGAGTGGCACTATGTGGATAGGTAGCTGGTTGGATAACCTGTTATTTTTATTTAATTAATTAATTAATTTTTCAGCATTTGGCCGCATTGGACATTTGTACTCGTACTTGAACTTGTACTTAGTTGCTAGCATTTTAATTTGTATTCATGCCAAAATATGTTATTGAAGCCATTCTCCTCTGACTCACGTTGATGTGGACACTGGGGAAGATGGAGCAGTATTTGGCAGACACTCTCTTGAGGACCGAGGGGACCAGCTTCTTATGATGAGTACAGTCAGGTCCAGACACCAGCTTATAGAGGTCAAGCTTCTGCTTCTTAATACTGAACCTCTTCAGCCACTACAGGTCAGGGCCAAGAGACATATGAGAAAAAAATACCAGAAGTGGGCTGTGCTGAAGGACACACAACAAACAAACAAGCTAACTAATAAAAGGCTATACCAATTTTACATCATACAATCATTTAAACTTGAAAATCAGCTACCACTTTATAAAAACATCTACAGTTCTGTATTATCAAAACACAACGGTTCATCCCATGTGTATCCCTGGGAAAACACAAAGTAAAACAATTATAAATTCAATAACA
Organism: Coregonus clupeaformis; assembly: GCF_020615455.1. Lineage (NCBI taxonomy): Eukaryota > Metazoa > Chordata > Actinopteri > Salmoniformes > Salmonidae > Coregonus > Coregonus clupeaformis. Next base: position 626,879 of record NW_025533600.1, on the reverse strand, counting down.
ACAACAACGCTAATCTGAGGTAAACGGGTGACGTTTTAGGAGAGGACAAAAATTGAGCTGAGTCATCCTTCATTCAGTACACTGAGGGGAGAAACCCTAACCCTGGCTGACAGGGTGATGATGTACCTGAGGGGAGAAACCCTAACCCTGGCTGACAGGGTGATGATGTACCTGAGGGGAGAAACCCTAACCCTGGCTGACAGGGTGATGATGTACCTGAGGGGAGAAACCCTAACCCTGGCTGACAGGGTGATGATGTACCTGAGGGGAGAAACCCTAACCCTGGCTGACAGGGTGATGATGTACCTGAGGGAGAAACCCCTAACCCTGGCTGACAGGGTGATGATGTACCTGAGGGGAGAAACCCTAACCCTGGCTGACAGGGTGATGATGTACCTGAGGGGAGAAACCCTAACCCTGGCTGACAGGGTGATGATGTACCTGAGGGGAGAAACCCTAACCCTGGCTGACGGGGTGATGATGTACCTCACCTCACTACTGAGAAAAACAAGACCTAAGTGACTGCTAGGCTGTGTCTCAAACGCCACCCCATTCCCTATATAGCCCATAGGGCTCTGGTCAAAAGTAGTGCACAATATAGGGAAAAGGGTGCCATTTGGGACAAAGCCCTAGTCTACTCTTCACATCTTTAAAAGCATCTTGAAGACACACAGCATCTGTAGAGAGAAAGATAAAGTGCAGGTCAACATACCCTTTGGAAATACGGGTAACACCTTACCGACCCAACATGGATTTAATTCCTCATGTAAAGGACTTTGATGAACTGGAGACATCCTCCATTTGATTAATAGTTTATACATTTTTAGTCTGGCTCTCGCTTTGAGTGGGGTTGGGACCAGAGTAGCACTAAACTGGTACTGTTGCACAGAAAGGTGATAGTTGCTCTGTCTGGCACTCCATGTTTCAGACCATTTGCTTCTGTTTGGTGCCTAATGAACTCGGCCCTGCTCTAGCCCTTGCCTGACACTCACCTGAGATAGAACCTCCACTCAACTGAACTTTCAGTCACCCAAGGGGGAAGGTTCACTTAGGTACCGGTGGTAAACTTCCAGCCTGGCATTAAAACTGATTCAGTCTGGTTTAACCAGGCTAGAATGCTGACTCACCCGGTGGGATACCAGATGTGGCACTGCTGGGACGCCATGTGAGAGCCTTCTGAGAGTAGGAACGCTCGTTTGCTCGGCCTTCCTTCATTTGCTATCAGCAGAAAAAAAAGACTTATGTGACCCTTTACTTGGAGTGGTGATATGTAGCATAAAGCATTCATAAAACCTTTATTTGCATGACATAAAGTGTCATAATGCCCTACATATGTTTATATAATCTTCATAAATGCTTTCATGCAGTCTTATGTAGCATCGACATAAAACATTATAACACCCACTCCATATTTATTAGCAGCCTACTTTATCTCGGCCAAAGATGAGGCATTTCTAAAATAATTTCACTCCCTCTTTCATCTGATATTCTGTTTGTTAGTTGAGAAATAAAAGTTGAAAGTGTTGTTTGATGTTGAAATGAGAGAGGACAAAGAGGAGAAAATACAAGTGTGTGTGTGTGTTCGTATGTGTGTTCGTATGTGTGTTCATATGTGTGTTTGTATGTGCGTGCGTATGTGTGTTTGTATGTGTGTTTGTATGTGCGTGCGTATGTGTGTGCTCTAACCAGCCTGGCGAGGGTGAGTGCTGTGGGTCGCGGTGGGGGCAGTGGTCCGTCTCTGCGTCTCCAGGCAAGGGGGGGGCTGGGCCGGTGCTTTGTCCCCAGGAGAGAGATTATCCCCTGGGCACCTACAGCCAGACTTCTGGGTCAGGGAGTCCACCAGCATGGAGCTCTGGAGCCACACACATAAATGCAAAGAGATAGAGGTCATCCATTAACTAGCAATGGATCTATTTGCAATGCCAGTCTTACAATGTTAAAGTGGTTGAAGTAATTTTTTTAAATAAAATAATGTAAACAGAATACCTTACAGTATGTTATCAATACATATGACTAGTATCTGAATCTAAATGTTTTGAGCAGTTTAGGACAGATTGTGCTGTTTAGCACTCTCCCATCCCCATGCTGTTCCAATCTCACCTTCTGCCAATAATTAGCAGCCCTCTCCATCTCTCCAATCAGAGCAGTGATGTCATCGCTCTCCAGGATGCCTGCAGGGAGAGGACAGGACAGACCAGGGCTCAGGGTTTCCACCCAGCATAACACACACACACACACATGCATACATACACACACACAGTCAGACAGGCAACATGCATACACACACACACAGGCAACTTACACACACACACACACACACACACACACACACACACACTGTATAGAAGGAGTACAGTTGAAGTCGGAAGTTTACATACACCTTAGCCAAATACATTTAAACTCAGTTTTTTAGGTCAGTTAGGATCACCACTTTATTTTACGAATGTGAAATGTCAGAATAATAGTAGAGAGAATTATTTATTTCAGCTTTTATTTCTTTCATCACATTCCCAGTGGGTCAGAAGTTTACATACACTCAATTCGTATTTGGTAGCATTGCCTTTAAATTGTTTAACTTGGGTCAAACATTTCGGGTAGCCTTCCACAAGCTTCCCACAATAAGTTGGCTGAATTTTGGCCCATTCCTCCTGACAGAGCTGGTGTAACTGAGTCAGGTTTGTAGGCCTCCTTCCTCGCACACGCTTTTCCAGTTCTGCCCACACATTTTCTATAGGATTGAGGTCAGGGCTTTGTGATGGCCACTCCAATACCTTGACTTTGTTGTCCTTAAGCCATTTTGCCACAACTTTGGAAGTATGCTTGGGGTCATTGTCCATTTGGAAGATCCATTTGCGACCAAGCTTTAACCTGACTGATGTCTTGAGATTTTGCTTCATTATATCCACATAATTTCTCCCTCCTGCAGCAAAGCACCCCCACAGCATGATGCTGCCACCCCTGTGCTTCACGGTTGGGATGGTGTTCTTCGGCTTGCAAGGTACCCCCTTTTTCCTCCAAACATAACAATGGTCATCATGGCCAAACAGTTCTATTTTTGTTTCATCAGACCAGAGGACATTTCTCCAAAAAGTACGATCTTTGTCCCCATGTGCAGTTGCAAACCGTAGTCTGGCTTTTTTATGGCGGTTTTAGAGCAGTGGCTTCTTCCTTGCTGAGCGACCTTTCAGGTTATGTTGATATAGGACTCGTTTTACTGTGGATATAGATACTTTTGTACCTGTTTCCTCCAGCATCTTCACAAGGTCCTTTGCTGTTGTTCTGGGATTGATTTGCACTTTTCGCACCAAAGTACGTTCATCTCTAGGAGACAGAACGCGTCTCCTTCCTGAGCGGAATGACGGCTGTGTGGTCCCATGGTGTTTATACTTGGGTACTATTGTTTGTACAGATGAACGTGGTACCTTCAGGCGTTTGGAAATTGCTCCCAAGGATGAACCAGACTTGTGGAGGTCTACAATTCTTTTTCTGAAGTCTTGGCTGATTTCTTTTGATTTTCCCATGATGTCAAGCAAAGAGGCACTGAGTTTGAAGGTAGGCCTTGAAATACATCCACAGGTACACCTCCAATTGCCTCAAATGATGTCAATTAGCCTATCAAAAGCTTCTAAAGCCATGACATCATTTTCTGGAATTTTTCAAAAGGCACAGTTAACTTAGTGTATGTAAACTTCTGACCCACTGGAATTGTGATACAGTGAATTATAAGTGAAATAATCTGTCTGTAAACAATTGTTGGAAAAATTACTTGTGTCATGCACAAAGTAGATGTCCTAACCGACTTGCCAAAACTATAGTTTGTTAACAAGAAATTTGTGGAGTGGTTGAAAAACAAGTTTTAATGACTCCAACCTAAGTGTATGTAAACTTCCGACTTCAACTGTAACTGTTGAATGGGACATTAGCTGGGGGATCAGTGGGTTCACACAGCTGGCTGGTAGCCTCTCCAGGAAGTAATCACCTCTGTGGTGGGTAAGTGTTTCTACTTCTACCGTCATCACTAGCGCTCATTTCTTCAAGGTGCCACTTCATGGTGGGTCAATCTATTTTTCCATAGCACTTTCTGAAGTCTTTCATTAAGATTTTGTGTGTGTATGTGTGTGTGAATTCTTGCGTACCTGTCTCACTGATCCAGTGGAAGCATCCGTTGCCAGCTTGTGCCAGTTCCCTCAGTGCCCCCGCAGTCTCCTCCCTGGTGGCATGGCGAGGTGGAGGGCAACCCCCCTGTCTGTGCCTCTGTCTCCTCTCCAGTGAACAGACAGACGTGGAGACATAGAGGCAGGCCACTGCAGCGCTCTGACACATATGAAGACACCATTGCCTGGGAACAAGCATGGGCATATGAATATGTAGGCATAGTATATTAGTGACACCTAGCTAGCGCATTAAGCAGTTTCCAGCAGCAGAGGGCACCAGAGGGAAGCATGTCTCTATTATAATGCCCTGTTGGGATGAAGTACAGCCAGTGTAACAGTATGGTTACTCTCTGCGCCTAAGAACTGATTTCAGATCAGCTCTTCCTATACCAGTTCTAATGTTCACCATTATCAGTCATCATCACCAACTGATAAAACTGCTGCCAGGACAGTGTCATACCATTTCCTGGTCAGGCACTCCACTTGTGAAGAGGTAGAGGCCCTGGATGAGAGGGGAGGACGGAGGGAGAAGAGGAGAGGGAGAGGGTGGGGGTGTCCCACCCCCATGGAGGTCCCCCTCCAGAAGCAGCCTCAGAGCAGCCATGGTGTTCCTGCTCCCTGAACACTGTAAACCCTGGACCCACCTGGAGGAGAGAGAGAGACACATGGTCAGAGCCATACACATCTGTGTGCAGCCACACAAACACACACACGCAAGCATGCTTGCACACACACTCACAAATATACGCACATGCACAAAGGCACACACACACGCAAACGCACACACACACGGATGCACAAATGCATGCACGCACACGCGCACACACACTTTGAAATACTTTTGAACGACGTCACTGCATAGCATGTGACTAAAGCAGTATGTGAAGTCTCTCCAGTCTCCACACCAGCAGAGAACTGCCTCTCTACTGAAGTAGAGCTAGAGACCAGGGAAAGAGAGTGAGAGAGAGAGAGAACAGCAAAGAGCCCTCAAAAGCAGAGACACCAGACAGAAACATAAGACAGCCTCACAGCCAGGCTTACACACACACACACACACACACACACACACTTTGAGGACCTTACTGCCAGGCTTCCTGCAGGTTCTCTGGTGTGGGGGGGGGCCAACCTCTCCCTCCAAGTTCTGACAGCTGAGTCGAACCTGACAGAGGAGAGAAAGACAAATAGATTAGAACACAGTGGAGTTATTATACTACACACTGTATTGTACTACAGAGAGGAACACAGTGGAGTTATTATACTACACACTGTATTGTACTACAGAGAGGAACACAGTGGAGTTATTATACTACACACTGTTTAGTACTACAGAGAGGAACACAGTGGAGTTATTATACTACACACTGTATAGTACTACAGAGAGGAACACAGTGGAGTTATTATACTACACACTGTTTAGTACTACAGAGAGGAACACAGTGGAGTTATTATACTAAACACTGTATAGTACTACAGAGAGGAACACAGTGGAGTTATTATACTAAACACTGTATAGTACTACAGAGAGGAACACAGTGGAGTTATTATACTACACACTGTTTAGTACTACAGAGAGGAACACAGTGGAGTTATTATACTACACACTGTATAGTACTACAGAGAGGAACACAGTGGAGTTATTATACTACACACTGTATAGTACTACAGAGAGGAACACAGTGGAGTTATTATACTACACACTGTATAGTACTACAGAGAGGAACACAATGACAACCTTGAAACAACGTTTTGTACGGTAGAAGAAAGACACTATCTCAAACTTGTACAACTGATCTGATCTGTAGAAGTTACAGTGAGAGAGGACAGGATATGTCTTCTACAGACTGATAGTGGGGAAGAAAGAGAGGTGAGAGAGTGATAACAACTTGAAACCGAGGAATGAAGAAGATTAAAGGGGAAAAAGTTCTAGAGATATGGGCGCCACATGCCTACTTCTCAAATCAAATCAAATCAAATCAAATTTTATTGGTCACATGCGCCGAATACAACAAGTGCAGACATTACAGTGAAATGCTTACTTACAGCCCTTAACCAACAGTGCGTTTATTTTAAACAAAAAAAGTAAGAATAAAACAACAACAAAAAAAATAAAAAAAATAAAACAAAAAAATAAAAAAAATAAAAAATAAAAAAAAAAATTTAATAAAAAAAAAACAAAAAAATGATAAAAAAATAAGTGGTGAGTAAAAAAAAAAAGCAGAAGTAAAATAAAGTGACAGTAGGGAGGCTATATATACAAGGGGGTAACGGTGCAGAGTCAATGTGCGGGGGGCACCGGCTAGTTGAGGTAGTTGAGGTAATATGTACATGTGGGTAGAGTTAAAGTGACTATGCATAAATACTTAACAGAGTAGCAGCAGCGTAAAAAGGATGGGGTGGGGGGCAGTGCAAATAGTCCGGGTAGCCATGATTAGCTGTTCAGGAGTCTTATGGCTTGTGGGTAGAAGCTGTTGAGAAGTCTTTTGGACCTAGACTTGGCACTCCGGTACCGCTTGCCGTGCGGTAGCAGAGAGAACAGTCTATGACTAGGGTGGCTGGAGTCTTTGACAATTTTGAGGGCCTTCCTCTGACACCGCCTGGTATAGAGGTCTTGGATGGCAGGGAGCTTTGCCCCAGTGATGTACTGGGCCGTACGCACTACCCTCTGTAGTGCCTTGCGGTCAGAGGCCAAGCAGTTGCCATACCAGGCGGTGATGCAACCAGTCAGGATGCTCTCGATGGTGCAGCTGTAGAATTTTTTTGAGGATCTGAGGACCCATGCCAAATCTTTTTAGTCTCCTGAGGGGGAATAGGCTTTGTCGTGCCCTCTTCACGACTGTCTTGGTGTGCTTGGACCATGATAGTTCGTTGGTGATGTGGACACCAAGGAACTTGAAGCTCTCAACCTGTTCCACTACAGCCCCGTCGATGAGAATGGGGGCGTGCTCAGTCCTCTTTTTTTTCCTGTAGTCCACAATCATCTCCTTTGTCTTGGTCACGTTGAGGGAGAGGTTGTTGTCCTGGCACCACACGGCCAGATCTCTGACCTCCTCCCTATAGGCTGTCTCATCGTTGTCGGTGATCAGGCCTACCACTGTTGTGTCGTCGGCAAACTTAATGATGGTGTTGGAGTCGTGCCTGGCCATGCAGTCATGGGTGAACAGAGAGTACAGGAGGGGACTGAGCACGCACCCCTGAGGGGCCCCCGTGTTGAGGATCAGTGTGGCAGATGTGTTGTTACCTACCCTTACCACCTGGGGGGCGGCCCGTCAGGAAGTCCAGGATCCAGTTGCAGAGGGAGGTGTTTAGTCCCAGGATCCTTAGCTTAGTGATGAGCTTAGAGGGCACTATGGTGTTGAATGCTGAGCTGTAGTCAATGAATAGCATTCTCACGTAGGTGTTCCTCTTGTCCAGGTGGGAAAGGGCAGTGTGGAGTGCGATAGAGATTGCATCATCTGTGGATCTGTTGGGGCGGTATGCAAATTGGAGTGGGTCTAGGGTTTCTGGGATTATGCTGTTGATGTGAGCCATGACCAGTCTTTCAAAGCACTTCATGGCTACAGACGTCAGTGCCACGGGTCGGTAGTCATTTAGGCAGGTTATCTTAGAGTTCTTGGGCACGGGGACTATGGTGGTCTGCTTGAAACATGTTGGTATTACAGACTCGGTCAGGGACATGTTGAAAATGTCAGTGAAGACACTTGCCAGTTGGTCAGCACATGCTCGGAGTACACGCCCTGGTAATCCGTCTGGCCCAGCGGCCTTGTGAATGTTGACTTGCTTAAAAGTCTTACTCACATCGGCTACGGAGAGCGTGATCACATAGTCGTCCGGAACAGCTGGTGCTCTCATGCATGCTTCAGTGTTGCTTGCCTCGAAGCGAGCATAGAAGTGGTTTAGCTCGTCTGGTAGGCTTGTGTCACTGGGCAGCTCGCGGCTGTGCTTCCCTTTGTAGTCTGTAATAGTTTTCAAGCCCTGCCACATCCGACGAGCGTCAGAGCCAGTGTAGTATGATTCAATCTTAGACCTGTATTGACTCTTTGCCTGTTTGATGGTTCGTCGGAGGTCATAGCGGGATTTCTTATAAGCTTCCGGGTTAGAGTCCCGTTCCTTGAAAGCGGCAGCTCTACCCTTTAGCTCAGTGCGGATGTTGCCTGTAATCCATGGCTTCTGGTTGGGGTATGTACGTCACGGTCACTGTGGGGGACGACATCATCGATGCACTTATTGATGAAGCCAGTGACTGATGTGGTGTACTCCTCAATGCTGTCTGAAGAATCCCGGAACATGTTCCAGTCTGTGCTAGCAAAACAGTCCTGTAGCTTGGCATCTGCGTCATCTGACCACTTTTTTATTAACCGAATCACTGGTGCTTCCTGCTTCAGTTTTTGCTTATAAGCAGGAATCAGGAGGATAGAGTTATGGTCAGATTTGCCAAATGGAGGGCGAGGGAGAGCTTTGTATGCGTCTCTGTGTGTGGAGTAAAGGTGGTCTAGAGTTTTTTTCCCTCTGGTTGCACATTTGACATGCTGGTAGAAATTAGGTAGAACGGATTTAAGTTTCCCTGCATTAAAGTCCCCGGCCACTAGGAGCGCTGCATCTGGATGAGCGTTTTCCTGTTGATTAATGGCCTTGTACAACTCATTCAGTGCAATCTAATTGGATCAAAGCAATGTGGAGGACTGATATTAAAAAAGATTAAAAATAGTAGAGGGGTGAAGACTGGAAACATATCAACCTACAAGCATATGGACATATTAAAAATTCATCTCAAATGTATGAAAGGAAAGAAAGAGTGAAAATATACAGTACAGGGACACACACACACATTCATACTGACTCTACACACACACACACACACACACACACAAACTCATACTGACTCTATACACACACGCACACACACACATTCATACTAACTATACACACACACACATTCATACTGACTCTATACACACGCACACACAGACGCACACACTCACATACAATCCTCATATACGCTGCTGCTACTCTGTTTATCATATATCCTGATGCCTAGTCACCTTACCCCTATACATATCTACCTCTACCACTCCAGTATCCCTACACATTGTACATTTGGTATTGGAACTGACCCTGTAACTGACCCTGTATATACAGTGCCTTTGGAAAGTATTGAGATCCCTTGAATCTTTCCACATTTTGTTACGTTACAGCCTTATTCTAAAATTGATTAAAATATTTTTTTCCCTCATCAATCTACACACAATACCCCATAATGACAAAAAAAAGAAATGTTTGCTAATTTATTACAAATAAATAACGGAAATGTCACATTTACATAAGTATTCAGACCCTTTACGTAGTACTTTGTTGAAGCATCTTTGGCAGCGATTACAGCATTGAGTCTTCTTGGGTATGACGCTACAAGCTTGGCACACCTGTATTTGGGGAGTTTCTCCCATTCTTCTCTGCAGATCCTCTCAAGCTCTGTCAGGTTGGATGGGGAGCGTTGCTGCAAAGCTATTTTCAGGTCTCTCCAAAGATGTTCGATCGGGTTCAAGTCCGGGCTGTGGCTGGGCCACTCAAAGACTATCAGAGACTTGTTCCAAAGCCACTCCTGCGTTGTCTTGGCTGTGTGCTTAGGGTCGTTGTCCTGTTGGAAGGTGAACCTTCGCCCCAGTCTGAAGTCCAGAGCGCTCTGGAGCAGGTTTTCATCAAGGATCTCTCTGTACTTTGCTCCGTTCATCTTTGCCTCGATCCTGACTAGTCTCCCAGTCCCTGCCGCTGAAAAACATCCCACAGCATGATGCTGCCACCACCATGCTTCACCATAGGGATGGTGCTAGGTTTCATCCAGACGTAATGCAGAGATGGTTGTCCTTCTGGAAGGTTCTCCCATCTCCACAGAGGAACTCTAGAGCTCTGTCAGAGTGACCACCAGGTTCTTGGTCACTTCCCTGACCAAGGCCCTTCTCCCCCGATTGCTCAGTTTGGCCGGACGGCCAGCTCTAGGAAGTCTTGGTGGTTCCAAACATCTTCCATTTAAGAATGATGGAGGCCACTGTGTTCTTGGGGACCTTCAATGCTGCAGACATTTTTTGGTACCCTTCCCCAGATCTCTGCCTTGACACAATCCTGTCTCGGAGCTCTACGGACAATTCCTTTGACCTCATGGCTTGATTTTTGCTCTGACATGCACTGTCAACTGTGGGACCTTATATAGACAGGTGTGTGCCTTTCAAAATCATGTCCAATCGATTGAATTTACCACAAGTGGACTCCAATCAAGTTGTCGAAACATCTCAAGGATGATCAATGGAAACAGGATGCACCTGAGCTCAATTTTGAGTCTCATAGCAAAGGGTCTGAATACTTATGTACCGTAATTTTCGGACTATAAGCTGCGCCTTTTTTCCAATTTCTCGACCCTGCGGCTTATATAACGGTGCGGCTAATCTATGGATTTTTACAGCTAACGGCCACTAGAAGACCTCCTAAATCTATGGATTTTACAGGTTACAGTCCACCAACTTTAACTCTATGGGCTCTATGACCGGTCCGCGCCCCCCACCTTTAAGCGGCGGGCTCCAGCAGGAAAAGCTGGAGGCCGGAAAAGAGTGAGACAGGTAGCGCGCAAAAGTAAAAGTGGAACCGAGAGTGGTACGATAGACAGAACGAGAGACAGAACGAGAGCAAGACAGACAGACATTACGAGAGTGATGTCTGTCTGTCTTGTCTCTTTCCCGACAATCCCCTCTGTGCACGAACCCTTACATATGGTAATTAAAAATTAAAACACCTGCGGCTTATAGTCCAGTGCGGCTTATATATGTACACATCATTCAATATCATTCAATTTAGCTGCTGCGGCTTATACTCCGGTGCGCCTTATAGTGCGGAAAATACGGTAAATAAGGTATTGCTGTTTTTATTTTTAATACATTTGCACACAAAAAAAAAATCTGTTTTCGCTTTGTCATTATGGGGTATTGTGTGTAGATTGATGAGGAAAAAATGTATTTAATCCACTTTAGAACAAGCATGTAACGTAACCAAATATGGAAAAAGTCAAGGAGTCTGAATACTTTCCGAAGTCACTTACTTACATTCTCCTGTTCTTCTAATTTCTATTTTCTTGTGTGTTTTTGTTCTACTTTACTATATTTTATAGTACTACTGATATTGATTACTGCATCGTTGGAAAAGAGCTTGCAAGAGAGGCATTTCACTGTACTTGTGCACGTGACAATAAAACATGAAACTTAAATGTTGGTGATGCAATAAACAACCAACCATCCAACTCCATTGTAACCTTGTCAACTGACAATAACGAGATAGCAGATTAGGGATCACAACATGCAACAATGTACTCTGCAATGTACTGCACATACTACAGAAACATCATCCACATACAGTATATGCACTTAAATCCCAGTAACAACTCCATATTTCAATACCACATCCAATCTGCATTATAAATAGATTGAACTCCGACGATTATCTAAGGCCCCAGGCTTTTTATATCTTAATTTGAATGAGCAGGGCTATAATTTGGATTCTTATTCGAGTGAGTCATTTCACTCTATTAACCATCCCCATTAAGGATCAAGCAAATGTCTGTTAAAAACATATGTGGTGAGGTGAGGTCACGGTCTGACAGGCAGGTAAATGTGCTAATGCAGGGGGAGGCTTTGACAGCCAAATCAATTAGATCTATACTCATGCAGAACGTAACCAAATCACACTTGATTCAACTGGAGATTGGGGGAGTGGAGGTGAGAGAGTGTTGGAGAGACACTTATATTTGTGTGTATTAGGTTTTTGTTGTGGAACTGTAGATATTACTTGCTAGATATTGCTGCACTGTCGGAACTAGAAGCACAAGCATTTCGCTACACTCGCAATAACATCTGCTAACCATGTGTATGTGACCAATACATTTGATTTATTTGAGTGTACAGGGTTGTTATGTGAAAGAGTTGTATTTTTTCCTTGATCTATTATCAAGGATTAGAACATGCAGCGCTTGTGTTGTGATTGGATTCATGTGAGCTCAATGTGCTATCAAATGGGGATTGTGCATGTGTGTGTGTTTCTGCATGCGACTGTGTGTGTGTGGGTGTGTGTGTGGGTGTGGGTGTGTGTGTGTCATTGGAGGCTGCTGAGATGAGGACGGCTCATAATAATGGCCGGAATGGAATAAACACCTGGAAACCATGTATTTGATGTATTTGATACCAATCAACCAATTCCGCTCCAACCATTCCCACGAGCCCGTCCTCCCCAATTAAGGTGCCACCAACCTCCTGTGGTGTGTGTGTGTGACCTACGCGATGATGTTGAAGCTGTGTTAGTTGGCCAGCTGCTCCTCCAGTAGCACCCTGAGGGAGTGCTGGATGTGGAGAGAGAAGCCAGAGATCATCATAGACATGTCTACCACAATCACCACCTTACAGAGAGACATAAAAAGAGAGACAGAGAGAGACAGAAAGAGAGAGAGAAAGAGAGGGAGAGGGACAGAGCGAGAGAGAGAGAAAGAGAGAGAGGGACAGCGAGAAAGAAAGAGAGAGACAGAGTGAGAGAGAGTGAGAGAGAGAGAGAGAGAGAGAGAGAGAGAGAGAGAGAGAGAGAGAGAGAGAGAGAGAGAGAGAGAGAGAGAGAGAGATTGGTGGACCTTCGAAACTGCTTAATTTGAGTCAGTTTGCTACAGCAGGAAAATAATCCTGAAGCAACAGGAAATGTGAATTATTATGTACAGTGAGGGAAAAAAGTATTTGATCCCCTGCTGATTTTGTACGTTTGCCCACTGACAAAGAAATTATCAGTCTATAATTTTAATGGTAGGTTTATTTGAACAGTGTGAGACAGAATAACAACAAAATAATCCATAAAAACGCATGTCAAAAATGTTATAAATACAATTGCATTTTAATGAGGGAAATAAGTATTTGACCGCCTCTCAATCAGAAAGATTTCTGGCTCCCATGTGTCTTTTATACAGGTAACGAGCTGAGATTAGGAGCACACTCTTAAAGAGAGTGCTCCTAATCTCAGCTTGTTACCTGTATAAAAGACACCTGTCCACAGAAGCAATCAATCAATCAGATTCCAAACTCTCCACCATGGCCATGACCAAAGAGCTCTCCAAGGATGTCAGGGACAGGATTGTAGACCTACACAAGGCTGGAATGAGCTACAAGACCATCGCCAAGCAGCTTGGTGAGAAGGTGACAACAGTTGGTGCGATTATTCGCAAATGGAAGAAACACAAAATAACTGTCTCCCTCGGCCTGGGGCTCCATGCAAGATCTCACCTCGTGGAGTTGCAATGATCATGACAACGGTGAGGAATCAGCTCAGAACTACATGGGAGGCTCTTGTCAATGATCTCAAGGCAGCTGGGACCATAGTCACCAAGAAAACAATTGGTAACACACTATGCCGTAAAGGACTGAAATCCTGCAGCGCCCGCAAGGTCCCCCTGCTCAAGAAAGCACATATACATGCCCGTCTGAAGTTTGCCAATGAACATCTGAATGATTCAGAGGAGAACTGGGTGAAAGTGTTGTGGTCAGATGAGACCAAAATCGAGCTCTTTGGCATCAACTCAACTCGCCGTGTTTGGAGGAGGAGGAATGCTGCCTATGACCCCAAGAACACCATCCCCACCGTCAAACATGGAGGTGGAAACATTATGCTTTAGGGGTGTTTTTCTGCTAAGGGGACAGGACAACTTCACCGCATCAAAGGGACGATGGACAGGGCCATGTACCATCAAATCTTGGGTGAGAACCTCCTTCCCTCAGCCAGGGCATTGGAAATGGGTCGTGGATGGGTTTTCCAGCATGACAATGACCCAAAACACACGGCCAAGGCAACAAAGGAGTGGCTCAAGAAGAAGCACATTAAGGTCCTGGAGTGGCCTAGTCTGTCTCCAGACCTTAATCCCATAGAAAATCTGTGGAGGGAGCTGAAGGTTCGAGTTGCCAAACGTCAGCCTCGAACCTTAATGACTTGGAGAAGATCTGCAAAGAGGAGTGGGACAAAATCCCTCCTGAGATGTGTGCAAACCTGGTGGCCAACTACAAGAAACGTCTGACCTCTGTAATTGCCAACAAGGGTTTTGCCACCAAGTACTAAGTCATGTTTTGCAGAGGGGTCAAATACTTATTTCCCTCATTAAAACGCAAATCTATTTATAACATTTTTGACATGCGTTTTTCTGCATTTTTTTGTTGTTATTCTGTCTTTCACTGTTCAAATAAATCAACCATTAAAATTATAGACTGATCATGTCTTTGTCAGTGGGCAAATGTACAAAATCAGCAGGGGATCAAATACTTTTTTCCCTCACTGTAGATTATAATTAACTGACCTTTTTTGTAGGGGTTGATACATTTTTTGTTAGGGCAAATCAAGTCTGTCATTTTAAAGTGGACTTTTTAAACCTCAAATACACTACACGTTTGCATTTCCTGCTGTACAGGATCATTTCTCAGCAACAAATTAAGATCCTACATCTGTATACTGTGACAGAAAATAACTGCCCCCGACACAGGCTAGAGAGATAATGGACATCATTATTTTGTGAGTGATAGCAGACTGATAGCTGTGTGTGAGAGGAGAGAAGCCCAGTGTCCTACTGTACCTCTGTTCACACACTGTCCCCCAGATCTGTCTGCTCCCACTGCTCAGGCACTGCACCCTCCTCTCCAACACAGCCACAGCAGACATCAGCTGCTTCTGTAGGTGACAAAGAGAGGGATGGAGAGATGGGTGAGAGAGACAGGGATGGAAGATAGAAAGAGAGGTTGGAAGGGGTGATGGCTGAGACAGATACAGGTGAAAGCTGAGCGAGAACATCATCACTATCAACACACCTAGTCTAGTAAGAGAACTGGTTGTATTGGTCAGGAAGAGAAGAAAGGAGGGTTAGACTAATACTAATAATCAAATCAAAAGACAGACAAGACGTCATGTGCTTCTGACATCACATCCTGACTGGTGAACCCACCTGGTAGTGGTAGATTAAGGGCAGGTCCACATGGATGTTCTTCACCGTTCCATCATGCCACTCAAACTGCACCATGGCCTTCTGGGTGGGATCCAACATGGAGGGAGGAAGTACAGGACAAATACATTCATAAACATAATATTTTGTGACCAAATGTTTTTTATTTCACAGCTAGAAAGGTACAAGAGACTAGAGACATATCTAGCCTGGTGGAAACAGTCTGATCTGACATGCTGTTTCACTTGTAACGAAATGTGAGTGCAGTGATCAGCCTGCTTGACCAGGCTAAGACATATCACCCATCTCCCATCCTCCCACCTTGAGATAACCCCTCCCACCTTGAGATAACCCCTCCCACCCTGAGATAAAATAAATGAAAAAGGACAGAACAGTTGTAAATACAAAGCTTACTGATAACCAAGCGTGACCGACGCAATTACTCTAAATGCTTTACCTCCAAGTCTTCCGCTGCCCAGACAGAATGAAAGATCACTGAGCTAGGAAGAGTAATTGATAAAGCAGCATTGATTAACTGATATAAGTTAATTACGCCCAGTCTAATAAGCATTGGGCCCCACTCCCCTGCACCACCTAAAGAGGTTTGTTCAAGGACCACATTAAGATTGACTGGAACATCAAAAGACAGGGAGATAAGAGAGAAAAGGAAAGAGAAAGAAAGAAAGAAAGAAAGAAAGAAAGAAAGAAAGAAAGAAAGAAAGAAAGAAAGAAAGAAAGAAAGAAAGAAAGAAAGAAAGAAAGAAAGAAAGAAAGAAAGAAAGAAAGAAAGAAAGAAAGAAAGAAAGAAAGAAAGAAAGAAAGAAAGAAAGAAAGGGATAGAGGGATTGACAGAGTGGTACATCATGTACTGTGATCTGGCCACAAAAAGATGAGACAGAATAAAATGAGAGAAAGGACTGTGTGTGCAGAAGATAAAAATAGCCAGACAGTGGTACCTCATGAACCATCGACTGTTAGGCCATTACAAGAGAATGAGAAAATAAAAAAGGCTACAAGGAGAGAAATAAGAAAGAAGAGACAGACAGTGGTACCTCATGGACTGTTGAGCTGACAGTCTTGTTCAGGATAGGTACAAACCCCTCCAGTAGAGAATAGGCATTGGGAGACAGAACCTGGTACAGCCCCAGTCTCTTAGCTACAGGCAGAGAGAGAGAGGATTAGATAGACAGAACCTGGTACAGCCCCAGTCTCTTAGCTACAGGCAGAGAGAGAGAGGATTAGATAGACAGAACCTGGTACAGCCCCAGTCTCTTAGCTACAGGCAGAGAGAGAGGATTAGATAGACAGAACCTGGTACAGCCCCAGTCTCTTAGCTACAGGCAGACAGGATTAGATAGACAGAACCTGGTACAGCCCCAGTCTCTTAGCTACAGGCAGACAGGATTAGATAGACAGAACCTGGTACAGTCCCAGTCTCTTAGCTACAGGCAGACAGGATTAGATAGACAGAACCTGGTACAGTCCCAGTCTCTTAGCTACAGGCAGACAGGATTAGATAGTACATCAGACATCAGAGTTTAGGACAGAGGCTTCATTCCAGTTTCAATCTGAATCTATTCTTGTCATGGCCAATGGCTTTTGGAATCAACACTGGCAACTCAAACCTTCAGCTCCCTCCACAGATTTTCTATGGGATTAAGGTCTGGAGACTGGCTAGGCCACTCCAGGACCTTAATGTGCTTCTTCTTGAGCCACTCCTTTGTTGCCTTGGCCGTGTGTTTTGGGACATTGTCATGATAGAATACCCATCCACAACCCATTTTCAATGCCCTGGCTGAGGGAAGGAGGTTCTCACCCAAGATTTGACGGTACATGGCCCCGTCCATCGTCCCTTTGATGCGGTGAAGTTGTCCTGTCCCCTTAGCAGAAAAACACCCCCAAAGCATAATGTTTACACCTCCATGTTTTACGGTGGGGATGGTGTTCTTGGGGTCATAGGCAGCATTCCTCCTCCTCCAAACACGGCGAGTTGAGTTGATGCCAAAGAGCTCAATTTTGGTCTCATCTGACCACAACACTTTCACCCAGTTCTCCTCTGAATCATTCAGATGTTCATTGGCAAACTTCAGACGGGCCTGTATATGTGCTTTCTTGAGCAGGGGGACCTTGCGGGCGCTGCAGGATTTCAGTCCTTCACGGCGTAGTGTGTTACCAATTGTTTTCTTGGTGACTATGGTCCCAGCTGCCTTGAGATCATTGACAAGATCCTCCCGTGTAGTTCTGGGCTGATTCCTTACCGTTCTCATGATCATTGCAACTCCACGAGGTGAGATCTTGCATGGAGCCCCAGGCCGAGGGAGATTGACAGTTATTTTGTGTTTCTTCCATTTGTGAATAATCGCACCAACTGTTGTCACCTTCTCACCAAGCTGCTTGGCGATGGTCTTGTAGCCCATTCCAGCCTTGTGTAGGTCTACAATCTTGTCCCTGACATCCTTGGAGAGCTCTTTGGTCTTGGCCATGGTGGAGAGTTTGGAATCTGATTGATTGATTGCTTCTGTGGACAGGTGTCTTTTATACAGGTAACAAACTGAGATTAGGAGCACTCCCTTTAAGAGTGTGCTCCTAATCTCAGCTCGTTACCTGTATAAAAGACACCTGGGAGCCAGAAATCCTTCTGATTGAGAGGGGGTCAAATACCTATTTCCCTCATTAAAATGCATATCAATTTATAACATTTTTGACATGCGTTTTTCTGGATTTTTTTGTTGTTATTCTGTCTCTCACTGTTCAAATAAACCCACCATTAAAATTATAGACTGATAATTTTTTTGTCAGTGGGCAAACGTACAAAATCAGCAGGGGATCAAATACTTTTTTCCCTCACTGTACCTTTCAGTGATGCTCAGGGGGGCATTGTGGTTGGGTGGACTGGGGAGCGAGGGAGCGAGGGAGAGAGTGATAGGCTGTCCAACTCTGTGGAAATCTGGGGGAGTACAATAAGAGGAAAGATTCACTAAAAGGTTTATGTAAGATGTTCAAGAAAAATGCTGTACACACAGACACAGACACAGGCACAGACGCACAGACACGCACACACAGAGTCCATTCACATTGTGTCCCACCACAGTGACAGTCATGTCCCCCAGTCGTCCCTGACTAGGGCCTCAGTGTGTCCCAGCAGCTCTCTGGCTGCCTTGATCTCTGTCCACAGCAGCTCCACGTCTGTACTGCTGTCCACTACACCCTGATCCACACACCACACACACACACACACACACACACACACACACACACACACACACACAAACAGGAGAGAAAGTCATTTTTGACCACACCACACTAAAACACAAACCCAAATAGCACAGTCAGGACAGACAGGTTACCAGTGAAGCTGAGAAGATGTGGTGGCGTCCCCATGTAACTTCAGCTAGTCTCTTTACAGTTGCCTGTTTGAGGTAGAGACACAGTGAATCGTTGACCAAACTTTGCACAGATTCAAAATTTTTGTAAATCTGTCCCTCTATTAATAAAAACACACGATTGTTGGTGACATGAAGGTCCAGCAGTTTGACTCACAATGGTCAGAGGGCTAATGCTACAGTAGGACACCACATGGATCGACAACGCCCTTCCCAAAATGCTTTGCTCTACGTAATCAAAGAGCGCATCTGAGGTCTGGTCAGGGCTAGAGAGAGGGAAGGAGAGGAAGGAGAGAAGTTAAAGAGGAGGAAGTACTATTATCAAACACAGAGGACTTGCTACTTGTTATGTGTAAGAATAACCCTGCTCTCTGATCGGTCGCTTTATAATGACATCGTCATAACCCCGGTCTCTGATTGGTCTCTTCAAAATGACATCATCATAACCCCGCTCTCTGATTGGTCCCTTCAAAATGACATCATCATAACCCCGCTCTCTGATTGGTCCCTTCAAAATGACATCATCATAACCCTGCTCTCTGATTGGTACCTTCACAGTGACATCATAACCCCGCTATCTGATTGGTCCTTTCATCATAAGATCGTCATAACCCTGCTCTGATTAATCCCTTAATAATGACATAATCATAATGACATTGTTATACACATGCTCTCTGAATGGTCATCCTAGCCCTGCTCTCTGATTAGTCCATTTATAATACATAATACAACCCAAAGTGTAGATAGTGTACAACCCAATGCAGTTATTTCTGTCCTTTCATTAACAGTCCCACTACATCACTGTCCTGTTCAAGTTGATTCACCTGGAGCCCAGGATGATGACCAGGGAGTCAAGCTGAGTGCAGCCTCTTTTCAGGGCCTGGAGGAGGTTACAGCCCACCCAGCTCCCAGCTCATCCACTCAGCCATGAGCCTCCTGCAGTCTGGAGAGTGAACAGGCCATAGAGACACAGTCTACTGTAGAAGGCAGCCTACACAGATCGACTGACAATGAGTCAGCTTATAGAAACTTGCAGTTTAGGTCCAGTTCAAGTTCATGTTCAATTACACCCATACAGCAGTCAATACAAACTGAAATCCATGAGCATACAAATGGCATAGGTCTATCTAAAACATATTTATAAATGGATAAAATGATTGGAAGACATATATACTTACAACAATAAGAACAACACAAACAAACTAGCATTAAGTGTGTACAAAGTTGTAAAAGTATTCATCCCCCTTGGCGTTTTTCCTATTTTGTTGCATTACAACCTGTAATATAAATGGATTTTTATTTGGATTTCATGTAATGGACATCTACAAAATAGTGAAATGAAAAAAATAACTTGTTGTCACGGTACTGATGTGGATGCGGTGGTGAAGTCAGGCGCAGGACACAGAGGATAAGTCAAAACGACTTTACTGAAATACTTGAACAAATACAAAATAAATGGCCTCGAAACACCGGAGGCGAACTAATACGCGAAATGCGTAAAAACACTCACAAACAAACGTACCGAACCTCGAAACAAACGACAGGCGGACAATAACACACAACTACAAAACATAACACAGGGAAACTTATAGGTGACATAATCATGACAAAATACGAAACAGGTGCACTTAACTAGACATGACAAAACAAACGTCGAAAACATCAAACGGTGGCAGCTAGTACTCCGGGGACGACGAAAGCCGAAGCCTGCCCGAACAATGAGGAGGAGCAGCCTCGGCGGTATTCGTGACACTTGTTTCAAAAAATTCTAAAAAATAAATAACGGAAAAGTGGTGCGTGCATATGTATTCACCCCCTTTGCTATGAAGCCCCTAAATAAGATCTGGTGCAACCAATTACCTTCAGAAGTCACATAATTAGTTAAATAAAGTCCACCTGGGTGCAATCTAAGTGTCACATGATCTCAGTATATATACACCTGTTCTGAAAGGCCCCAGAGTCTGCAACACCACTAAGCAAGGGGCACCACCAAGCAAGCGGCACCATGAAGGCCAAGGAGCACTCCAAACAGGTCAGGGACAAAGTTGTGGAGAAGTACAGATCAGGGTTGGGTTATAAAAAAATATCCAAAACTTTGAACATCCCACGGAGCACCATTAAATAATGGAAAGAATATGGCACCAAAACAAACCTGCCAAGAGAGGGCCGCCCACCAAAACTCACGGACCAGGCAAGGAGGGCATTAAATGAGAGGCAACGAAGACACCAAAGATAACCCTGAAGGAGCTGCAAAGCTCCACAGCGGAGATTGGAGTATCTGTCCATAGGACCACTTTAAGCCGTACATTCCACAGAGCTGGGCTTTACGGAAGAGTGGGCAGAAAAAAGCCATTGCTTAAAGAAAAAAGATGGTGTTCGCCAAAAGGCATGTGGGAGACTCCCCAAACATATGGAAGAAGGTACTCTGGTCAGATGAGACTAAAATTGAGCTTTTTGGCCATCAAGGAAAACGCTATGTCTGGCGCAAACCCAACACATCTCATCACCCCGGGAACACCATCCTCACAGTGAAGCATGGTGGTGGCAGCATCATGCTGTGGGGACTGGGAAACTGGTCAGAATTGAAGGAATGATGGATGGCACTAAATACAGGGAAATTCTTGAGGGAAACCTGTTTCAGTCTTCCAGAGATTTGAGACTGGGACAGAGGTTCACCTTCCAGCAGGACAATGACCCTAAGCATACTGCTAAATCAACACTCGAGTGGTTTAAGGGGAAACATTTAAATGTCTTGGAATGGCCTAGTCAAATCCCAGACCTCAATCCAATTGAGAATCTGTGGTATGACTTAAAGATTGCTGTACACCAGCGGAACCCATCCAACTTGAAGAAGCTGGAGCAGTTTTGTCTTGAAGAATGGGCAAAAATCCCAGTGGCTAGATGTGCCAAGCTTACAGAGACATACCCCAAGAGACTTGCTGTCACGATCGTCTACCAATGACGAGGACCAAGGCGCAGCGTTGAAAGCGAACATATTTATTAAATTGGAATGATCACACGATCAAAACAACAGACGATAACGTGATGTCTACGGTTTTACACAAACCAAAATAGAACAAAATCCCACAAACCCGAATGAAAAACGGACAGTTTAAATATGGCTCCCAATCAGAGACAACCCACGACAGCTGACACTCGTTGCCTCTGATTGGGAGTCACTCTGGCCAACATAGAAATAAACACCCATAGAAACAAAACCCATAGATCTACACACCCTGGCTCAACATAACAGTGTCTCCAGAGCCAGGGCGTGACAGTACCCCCCCCCTAAAGGCGCGGACTCCGACCGCGTCAACCAAAACCCACAGGGGAGGGACCGGGTGGGCACTCCGCCTAGGCGGCGGATCCGGCTCGGACCTGATCCCCGCCTCCCCTCTCCAACCCCCAAAGTACCCCTGGTCCGGTCTGGCCCCGCTGGCCGGAGCCGGACTGCACACTGGTGGAGCGGATTGCTCTAGCTCCGGCGTGAAGCATCTGACCGGTGCCGGACCAGCCACCGGTGGAACAGGCACGGGCCGTGCCGGACTGGCGACGCACACCACTGGCTTGGTGTGGGGGAGCAGGAGCGGGCCGAGCCGGGCTGTCGAGCGCACCCCTGACTTGGTGCGGGGAACAGGCACGGGCCGTGCCGGACTGACGACGCACACCACTGGCTTGGTGTGGGGAGCAGGAGCGGGCCGAGCCGGGCTGTCGAGCGCATCCCTGACTTGGTGCGGGGAGCAGGAACGGGCCGAGCCGGGCTGACGAGCGCACCACTGACTTGGTGCGGGGAGCAGGAACGGGCCGAGCCGGGCTGTCGAGCGCACCCCTGACTTGGTGCGGGGAGCAGGAACGGGCCGAGCCGGGCTTTCGAGCGCACCGTAGACTTGGTGCGAGTGGCAGGAACAGGCCGGACCGTACTGGGAACACACACCACTGGCCCTACGTGGGGATCAGGAACAGGCCGGACCGGACTGGCAACACACGCCAGTACCTCTCGCCGTGCCTCTACATCCTCCCTCCCCCTGGTGACCAGTGACTCCCGTAACCTGGCGGCCTCCTGCTGCCCCGTCGTCCACGGCGTTAGCCCCCCCCTAAAAAATGTATGGGCGTCTCCCCTACCCGTGGACCAGGTCTCCATGTCCCTCGCCAGCCTTTCGCCCTTCTGCCACAAGGTCAAGCCCTTCTCTTCCTCACTCGGCTTGACCCAGTCGAGGAGGCGAAGGAGATCTGTTAGGGATCTCCCTGGCGATGGCTCCTGGACACGCTGCTTGGTCACATCTTGGTGGGATTTTCTGTCACGATCGTCTACCAATGAGGAGGACCAAGGCGCAGAGTTGAAAGCGAACATATTTATTAAATTGGAATGATCACACGATCAAAACAACAGACGATAACGTGATGTCTACGGTTTTACACAAACCAAAATAGAACAAAATCCCACAAACCCGAATGAAAAACAGACAGTTTAAATATGGCTCCCAATCAGAGACAACCCACGACAGCTGACACTCGTTGCCTCTGATTGGGAGTCACTCTGGCCAACATAGAAATAAACACCCATAGAAACAAAACCCATAGATCTACACACCCTGGCTCAACATAACAGTGTCCCCAGAGCCAGGGCGTGACACTTGCAGCTGTAATTGCTGCAAAAGACGTCTCTACAAAGTATTGACTTTGGCTTGGTGAAAAGTTATGTTTTTTATGTTTCACAATAAATAATATTTTGCATCTTCAAAGTAGTAGGCATGTTGTGTAAATCAAAAGATACAAACCCCCCCAAAATCAATTTTAATTCCAGGTTGTAAGGCAACAAATTAGGAAAAATGCCAAGGGGGGTGAATACTTATTTTTATTTGATCTATTTTTATTCTAACCCATCCTTCAAACCCAACACTGTAGGTCTTTTACATCCTACAGTAGTAGATCAGCTGTATGTTGTGCTATTTCATTGAGGAAACATGAGTGTATTACTGTAACTGAAAATATGGGCGTCCCCCAAACTATACACAGTTTATGTTTTAACAAACGAATGTAGGAATGGAATGTTTTTTTAAAGCACAGATACACTTAACTGTAGGAATGAGTGATGATCTATGAGGGTATTAAACGATGAAACACTTAACATTTATTTACACTAATAGATACTGAAGTGTTCAGTATGAAAACACATTCTGCTTGTATTCTTTGGCATTGGTGTTGAATACAGCCAGTCAGTCACCACAGAACAGTGCACAGTAGCTCTCACTGTCCCTCACTCTTCCCTGTGTGTGTGTCTTCCTCTCCTAACACAGGCACAAAGTGTTCTCGCATGTACCCACGCATTCCCAAATGACTCATCTAAAATAACACAAGAGGCATAAGAGGCATACTAAAATAGACATTATACCCTAATGAAAATAAACGCAGGAGCGAGCTGAAATAAACAGTGGGCGCTGTGCTGGGTCAGGGCTGTGAGACTGCAGGGACACACACACACACCAAGGCCGTGAGACAGTCCTCCAGGCCTCTCCCTTTCAGTACCATGCTGTTACATCAACATCCAGACTTCTCTGGTATCATCATGGAACTTGACCTCTGAAAAATAATAGTATTTTATCCCACCAAAACACTTGAGGGATACATGTCAGCTATAATATCCTCTCAATTGTGAACAACTGGAATTCTAGAGTGGACTATTTTGTGGTCGAAAATAATATGCCCGTCACCCCTCTGGGTTAAAGGTGTAATCTGTAGTTTCATTTCTGGTTAAAGAAAACTACTTTGCAGGGCTGACGGGGTACCAAAATGCATAGCTGCGGGAAGTAGTTTGGGGGGGCTGAAAAAACGGTTTTGCCCACGCTGCAGACGGATATATCGGTCTGCTAATACAGGACTATTAAAGGCCCAGTGCACTACCTTTGTGATTTTTAAAAATTATATATACACTGCTCAAAAAAATAAAGGGAACACTTAAACAACACAATGTAACTCCAAGTCAATCACACTTCTGTGAAATCAAACTGTCCACTTAGGAAGCAACACTGATTGACAATACATTTCACATGCTGTTGTGCAAATGGAATAGACAACAGGTGGAAATTATAGGCAATTAGCAAGCCACCCCTAATAAAGGAGTGGTTCTGCAGGTGGTGACCACAGACCACTTCTCAGTTCCTATGCTGCCTGGCTGATGTTTTGGTCACTTTTGAATGCTGGCGGTGCTTTCACTCTAGTGGTAGCATTAGACGGAGTCTACAACCCACACAAGTGGCTCAGGTAGTGCAGCTCATCCAGGATGGCACATCAATGCGAGCTGTGGCAAGAAGGTTTGCTGTGTCTGTCAGCGTAGTGTCCAAAGCATGGAGGCGCTACCAGGAGACAGGCCAGTACATCAGGAGACGTAGAGGAGGCCGTAGGAGGGCAACCACCCAGCAGCAGGACCGCTACCTCCGCCTTTGTGCAAGGAGGAGCTGGAGGAGCACTGCCAGAGCCCTGCAAAATGACCTCCAGCAGGCCACAAATGTGCATGTGTCTGCTCAAATGGTCAGAAACAGACTCCATGAGGGTGGTATGAGGGCCCGACATCCACAGGTGGGGGTTGTGCTTACAGCCCAACACCGTGCAGGACGTTTGGCATTTGCCAGAGAACACCAAGATTGGCAAATTCGCCACTGGCGCCCTGTGCTCTTCACAGATGAAAGCAGGTTCACACTGAGCACATGTGACAGACGTGACAGAGTCTGGAGACGCCGTGGAGAACGTTCTGCTGCCTGCAACATCCTCCAGCATGACCGGTTTGGCGGTGGGTCAGTCATGGTGTGGGGTGGCATTTCTTTGGGGGGCCGCCAGAGGTAGCCTGACTTCCATTAGGTACCGAGATGAGATCCTCAGACCCCTTGTGAGACCATATGCTGGTGCGGTTGGCCCTGGGTTCCTCCTAATGCAAGACAATGCTAGACCTCATGTGGCTGGAGTGTGTCAGCAGTTCCTGCAAGAGGAAGGCATTGATGCTATGGACTGGCCCGCCCGTTCCCCAGACCTGAATCCAATTGAGCACATCTGGGACATCATGTCTCGCTCCATCCACCAACGCCACGTTGCACCACAGACTGTTCAGGAGTTGGCGGATGCTTTAGTCCAGGTCTGGGAGGAGATCCCTCAGGAGACCATCCGCCACCTCATCAGGAGCATGCCCAGGCGTTGTAGGGAGGTCATACAGGCACGTGGAGGCCACACACACTACTGAGCCTCATTTTGACTTGTTTTAAGGACATTACATCAAAGTTGGATCAGCCTGTAGTGTGGTTTTCCACTTTAATTTTGAGTGTGACTCCAAATCCAGACCTCCATGGGTTGATAAATTTGATTTCCATTGATAATTTTTGTGTGATTTTGTTGTCAGCACATTCAACTATGTAAAGAAAAAAGTATTTAATAAGATTATTTCATTCATTCAGATCTAGGATGTGTTATTTTAGTGTTCCCTTTATTTTTTTGAGCAGTGTATATAAAAATATTCTGATTTTTCAGGGGGAGCACCCCTACTTCCCGCAGCTATGCCTAAACGGTGTGTGTGTGTGTTTGTGTGTTTGAGCATGGATTATTTCAGCATTTAGTCTTTTGGCCACAGGGGGCAAAAAGGTTACGGGATACACCTTTAAAGCACTATATTATGACCTTGATGACCTCTCTTAGGACTTCTCACCTGAAGGGGTTGACATCTCTGGGGCCATCCCAAAGGCTGCTGGTCTCAGTACCACAGGACATCAGGTACAGCTGACTCTTACAGCTGAGCTGCTCTTCTATCAGAGACTGACACACACACACACACACACACACAAACATACATACATAAACACACACACCTTCAATGCTTGCTGAGAGACAAAGCCCATAGTAAACATATTGTTTACACATATTGTATTAATGAAGTAAATGATGAGGTGAAACCAGGGGTTTAAATGTCTATTTATCTTACCAGTAAACGATGAGGTGAAACCAATGATGTATACAAACCCTGGATTACTGATTAAATATATTGGCCATTGAGAGGCTTTGAAGCCACCGGTCGGCCATATTAGCACTCCCTATTAGGAGCAGTCCTCCATAGGAATGAATGGAATTCTACAGTATTTCAATAAAATGTTTCAAGGACAAAATGACATGTATATAAGTATGTTTTTGTTGTATTTAAGTATGTTTTGTTGAAGTGAGGACAGTAATATTAGTATTCTCTAAAGAAAGACTTTAAGGACATTTTTTAAATATAATTATAAATTTTCTATTTGTATGTTTAGCTCACATAATATCATTTAAAAGTACGCATTAAAGTATCTGTAATAGAAAAAACATGTCAAAAACGAATCTAGACGTTAATAAATGCATTTCTATAGCTTTCAAAATCTTTTTTACAACGGAGGAGTACCAAGATGGCTGTGCGGTAGCTTCATTACAGCGCCCCTTGTCAGTCATCCAGGGTTTATAAACATCACTGGGTGAAACCAGGGGTCTAAATGTATATCTATCTTACCAGGAGGTTCCTCTGTAGATCTGGCAGTCTGTCCTTGGTGCAGTTAACATCTGAGGTGTCAACTATGACCCCTACTCTGGACCCCTTCACCAGCCCAAACACCTGCCACACCCACAGGGGAATGGTACAGTTATACAGTCACTCTGGACACTTTAGTTTGTATAGCAATAGTTATATACTGTATATTATGATGATGGTGATGGTGTTGATGAAGAAGAAGAAGAAGATCTACTATGCCATACCTTCATACTTCCTTGGTTCAGCCATCTTATCCTGCCATGGTACAGCTCAATGGCCCTGTAGAGTCCAAACAACAAATTCATTATCACAAACAGTGGCAGTCACGGTTGCAGCTATGTGAGTGTGGTTGACAGCACATGTTTTGTGTGTGTGTGCGCGTGCATGCTTGCATGCCTGCGTAGGTGCATGCCAGTGTGTGTATGTGTGCCTATGCGTGCGTGGCACCACATGCCAGTGTGTGTGTGTGAGTTTGCACGCATTTGTGTGTGTGTGTGTGTGTGCTAAGAGAGGAGTACTCACTGATACAGCTGGAAGTCAAAGTGAGTGAGTGCTGCAGCAGTGATCTCCAGCTGTCTGCTGAGGCCTCTGTCCTCCCCAGCCCTGCCACCAACAGAGAGGTCAGAGCAGGGGACAAGGGCAACTGCTATTAGGTCATACGTGGCTGTTCAGGCAGCCTTGCTCAGGCAATAACTTCCCAGATGGGCTAAGTTGGATGGAGGCTGATAGG
The DNA here is from genome assembly GCF_020615455.1 of Coregonus clupeaformis. NCBI lineage: Eukaryota > Metazoa > Chordata > Actinopteri > Salmoniformes > Salmonidae > Coregonus > Coregonus clupeaformis. The sequence continues at coordinate 599,089 of NW_025533600.1, read as the reverse complement.
GCATGCATTTGTAACATGGAACGAGCTAGGGGTGCTAGGGACCTGGGCACGTATTCACAAAGCGCCTCAGTGTAAAAGTTCTGACCCATCATCTCTGTGAGGGGCAGACAGAGACACATCTTCCCAGGGAGGGCAGTCATCTCTGAGGGAAGTACTGGCCGCTTCCATCACACCTGTTCACCTATGAAAACCCAATAAAACCCCACTATAAAACCCACTCCAACCTTCATTCAGAATAGCAATATTGTGCTTAATGCAACCCTTGGTAAAAGTGTGCAACCTTCTGCAACACCTTTGTAGTGTGCAACATCCTCATAGGCCGGGAGCTTATTAACATGGATAAATTGGGCATCACCTCTTATCTAATGACATACAACACAGTATGACACTCTTGACTTCTTCTTCTAAAAGAGTTACTCAAAGGCATCTGTAAGACAAGCCAAAGTAACTAGCATCCTCTTTGCGCAACCCTTATGAAAGGGCAGAAGCCAGCAGCTCCCTGTAGTGTAGGCCTAGAGGAACAGTTGGAGCCATTCAGAGTAGTAAGTAGAGTTTGTAGTGAGACACAGTTCAGACAGAGGCAGTAACCCTGTGAGCTCTGTGGCCACGGGGGAATAACAAAACAGCAGCACAGCACTGTCACAGACTGACTGGGGCTTCAGTGTGATCAATACCCATTGATTCTGTTCATGAATGATCTTAGCCATACAGCCATCTGTCAGACACCTGTCCACCAGAGGAGGCTGGTGGGAGGAGCTATAAAAGGACGGACACATTGTAATGACTGGACTGGAACTGATGGACCAGAGTCAAACAAACATACGGTTTCCTTATGTTTGTGTTTGATACCGTTCCATTAATTCCATTCCTGCCATTACAATGAGCCCGTCCTCCAATAGCTCCTCCAACCAGCCTCCTCTGCTGTACACAGACTTTACAGGAGAGGATAAGAAGGGAGGGAAGGTAGTGCCTTCAGATTTCTATCACCTGAAGCGTAAAAAAAAAAACTAATTGACAGACATAGGTTCAATTATTTGAATTCCATTTCGTTCGTTTTTTTTCTGTGAGCTCAATGCGCACATCGCACAGTTTCTCTAGAGATAAATCAGATCCAGCCTGAACCTTGCGAAGTAGTAGGCCAATATTCTACCTAGTTTAACCCATAAAATGTGGTAATTAACTACAATGACCATAATCCATTGGGCATCTACTTGTCCGGTCTGTGTTTCTTTTACACCTGCTACTGAAGAGAGAAGAATGCGTGATGGTGAGGTGATATAGAAAGCAGCTGTTGCTTCGTGAGGTATCTCTACCTGAAAATACATGATCTAAGTGATTGATAGTTGGTATTCAGCAGTCATAAAAGTCTGCCTTATTTACTTTGAAGAACTACTAAAATAGTGATTTTGTCAGACAGCATAGGCAGCAGCTCTATAGAGATTAGATGACTTGGAATGAAATAATAAAGTCATCAAATAAAACAACAATTTAAATATTTTATTAAAGTTAAGTAATGTGAATAAATGATGGTTAATAAGTGATAAGCAGTAATGGGCAGTCACTACCATCATGGGACTTGTATTAATTGTTTTATTCTGTGTCGTTACAGCACTCAACCCACATAATGCACAATGCATTTAATGTTGAAAAAATTATCTAAACCGAAATCAAAACAGTGATTATTTTTTTATAATCGAACCGAAACCGAACCGACCTCAAAAAGCACTAATCATAAAGCACTAATCCCTCAGCACTACTTGCCGAGTTTGTGCATGTGTTTACATGGTTCTGTGCATGTGTTTACATGGTTCTGTGCATGCTTCAGGTGATATAAACCTCAAGGCACTGCCAGTGCTTTGAAAAATGTATGTATACAGAACAAAATAATTAACGCAACACATAAAGTGTTGGTCCCGTGTTTCATGAGCTGAAATAAAAGATCCCAGAATTCAGATCCCTTATTTCTCACACATTTTGTGCACACATTTGTTTACATCCCTGTTAGTGAGCATTTCTCCTTTGCCAAGATAATCCATCCCCCTGACAGGTGTGGCATATCAAGAAGTTGATTAAACAGCATGATCATTACACACGTGCACCTTGTGCTGGAGACAATAAAAGACCACTCTAAAATGTGCAGTTTTGTCACACAACACAATGCCACAGATGTCTCAAGTTTTGAGGGAGCGTGCAATTGGCATGCTGACTGCAGGAATGTCCAACAGAGCTGTCGCCAGAGAATGTAATGTTCATTTATCTACAATAAGCCACCTAGAGAATTTGGCAGTACGTCCAACCGGCCTCACAACCGCAGACCACGTGTAACCACGCCAGCCCAGGACCTCCATATCCGGCTTCTTCACCTGTGGGATCGTCTGAGACCGGCCACCCGGACAGCTGATGAAACTGAGGAGTATTTCTGTCTGTAATAAAGCCCTTTTGTGGGGAAAAGCTCATTCTGATTGGCTGGGCCTGGCTCCCCTGTGGGTGGGTGGGTCTGGCTCACAAGTGGGTGGGTCTGGCTCACAAGTGGGTGGGCCTATTCCCTCACAGGCCCACCCATGGCTGTGCCCAATCATGTGAAATCCATAGATTAGGTCCTAATGACTTTTTCAATTGACTGATTTCCTTATATGAACTGTAACTCAGTAAAATCATTGAAATTGTTGCATTATACTTTCCTGTGGGTATATTGTCTCACATTCATACCGCCAAAACGACCAACTGCACAGACAACCGTTAAAGTAGTTTAAAATATAATTGTATTCAACATTCTGGCTTGTAGAGGTCGTGAGAGGAAACTTTGGTTCAAATTCTTATTTCTGCTCGACGTAGAATTCTATTAAATTCAACATTGGGTTTCCAGGCAAACATTATCATAATCCCAGGATGGCCCTTTTTTAACCTCATTGGTTAAGGAATCATATTCTTTGACAACTCCTTATTTCAAGAAGAATACTATAGGGTTTTGAAAACATGCAATTAAATTAGATCATATCTGAATTAGATAGGATGCAGCAGAGTTTCAGAATCTTATAATTTGTAAACTGATACAATTTCACTGGCGCGTTTTACCTTTGCTTGCAAAGTGGTCGACCGATGGACAATCAGAGCGACTTCTTTCTCAAGACATTATGAAGGCGCAAAACAGTTTATGCAATCATCGTTTTTTCCCCAAGACTTCATAAATCGTACAGATATATTGACGGTGCTTCGCTGAGAGTTTTCGTGTGGAAAGAGGAGGCTGAGACAGTCGTAACCTCCACTCTTCAATGTTTCTGTTAACATATAGACTAATATGTTATAAATTGTGTTCTTACACTGGTACAGTTATGCCCTATGAGAGATGTACAACTGCGCATGTGCGAAAATAAAGAGAGGGCATTTTCCCGCGTTCTGGTTGAAACACCAACGATGAACATGTGTGTTTATTCCTCCGTTAAGTAAGCCGGTATTCCTGTCCTGAAGATGACAGCACCAACACGTTATGGGCCCAGGAGGGAACATGGAAGCCGATGGAATAGATTATGTTTCGACGGAGATGAAAAAAACTACGAGTTATGGGAGACGAAGTTTTTGGGACACTTGCGTTTGCTAGGGCTAAAGGCCACCATATTGAGCGTGGATGAAGATGAAGAAGACGGAGAGAAAAATGAAGAAGCCTACGCCGAATTGATACAGGTTTTGGATGATAAAAGTCTTTCCCTGATAATGAGAGAAGCAGCAGATGATGGGAGAAAAGCGTTGAAGATATTGAGGGAACATTATGCAGGTAAAGGGAAGCCACGTGTGATTAGCCTCTACACTGAGCTAACTTCTCTTCAGAAAGCCAGTGACGAAAGTGTTACGGATTATATCATTCGTGCTGAGACGGCTATTACAGCACTGAGGAATGCTGAAGAGACTTTAAGTGACGGGCTGTTGATTGCAATGATTCTGAAAGGTTTGCCCGAATCATTTAAGCCGTTTGCCATCCACATAACGCAGAGTGACGAGCCGACAACTTATGGCAAGTTCAAAACCAAGTTGAGGAGCTATGAAAGCACCGAGAAGTTTAGCGCCATTTCCACTGACGACAACGCGATGAAG